>NC_056727.1:334120762-334195762 GCF_019279795.1 Protopterus annectens | reverse complement strand
TATAGAGAAAAAATAGAGAGAGATACTGATATAGATATATACAGTTTTCCTTTGTATTTCTCCGAGACCAGGAAACTCACCCGAACCTGTCAAAATAATGTAATCAGTGTAATCATTCAGGAGAAAACTGATTTACTTCCATTCTACCCTAATATACAACTAAGATACTATACCCTAAGATATCAATGTTTGCTATTAGGAACACAAACTCATTTTAAAAACAATTAAGCGGCCACTTAATGCTTATCAAAACATATTTTATCTTAATTGTTCCAAATAGTTTTTCTCACACAACAGACACACACACACACACACACACACACACACACACACACACACACACACACACACACACACACACACACACACACACACACACACACACACACACACACGGAAACCAAGTTCCTCCAAGAATGCCTGTCTCAAACAAATAGCTGGTGTCAAAACTATAGATTAAATCTAAATGCCAAGAAGTGTATAATTATATCCTTTGGCAAGCCTGACTCCCCTTATAGCTATTGTATTGAAAAAAATCTCCTGAAAACCAATCCCATAAACCTTATGTCTAAATGGAAGCATCCCGGGCCAGGGATGTAATCATTCCACCATCCTCAGCACCCATTAGACCAATCATTGACTAGAATGTCCCTTTTTGTATGTACCTTTCAAAACGCTTGTCACAAAGAATGACTACAATGCTTTCTCACTAAAAAATCAGGGCTTAAATCTCAAAATCAATGAAAAAGATCTCAATGACCTATCCCTCTTTTCAGTATCATACAAGCTACTGAAAGTGACCTCTGCCTTGCATATAGAGCTTCAACAGACTCTCTATTGTCAGACCTATTACAGACTCACAAGTCCAATGGTCGTATGAACACCCGCTCAAGGGATCGCAGTTTATTTCAATACAAATAGAGCATGTCAGAGGAAACAGGTATTTGTCATAGAGAATGCCTCTTCTGTGGAACTGACTTCCACTCCACATAAAGCAAAGTCAGATTTCTGATTACTAATGTAAGATGATAAGATGACAATTTCAGATATAAAAAATATATTAGTGTAATTTACTGCACAGGAAACAATCAAGCACATTAACTGATCTATTTCAAAACGTGGAATGCAATATAGTCATTTGTCATATAACATCAGTTTTACTAAAAGCAATGCAAAAACCTGGTACAATTAAACATTTTAAATGCTTCCTCAGTTTTCTTCATCAGAGTCTCATTTATAAAATCTAGTAAATGGATTCCTGTAATAAGTTGCAAGATATATGATCATATGACCTGAGAAAATGTAAGCATGATCTTTATGCAATAGATTTTGCATCCAGCATTGATGCAAACTGAAGAATTCCTTTCTCTGAGGTGCAGTGAATCCAGATTTTTGTGTATATATAAGTATGGGGGGGGGGGTTGTAGGTAGTGTAGCCTCTCTCATCAGTGGGTGAAGTTACTTCCCCATCAATCACACCTAAGGTTTCTTAGTTTGAGGACTCAAGTTAACCCAGCCACTGGGGATGCGCAAGCCAGTGCTTTTCTTTGTGCCAGTCCCAAGCCCAGATAAATGGGGAGGGTTGCGTCAGGAAGGGCATCCGGCATATAAATTTTGCCAAATCATACATGCAGACAACAGTACAGATATACATACCGGATCGGTTGAGGCCCAGGTTAACAATGACCACCACCAGTACTGTTGGCCAACAGGATGCTGGTGGAAATTGGGCTACTGTTGACTGAAGGAGGAGAATATGGGGAAGGCATGCCCGAAGGCAGGTAAAGGCTAGGACTGTGATAGTGAGGGTTGGAACTTTGAATGTTGGCAGTATGACTAGTACAGGGAGAGAGCTAGCTGATATGATGGACTGAAGGAAGGTTGGTATATTGTGTGTGCAAGAGACCAGATGGAAGGGGAGCAAGGCTAGGTGTATTGGAGGTGGGTTCAAATTGTTTTATCATGGTGTGGATGGGAGGAGAAATGGCATAGGGGTTATCCTGAGGGAACAGTATGCTAAGAGTGTTTTGGAGGAGAAAAGAGTGTTGGATAGACTGATGTTTATGAAGCTGGAAATTGATGGTGTAATGATGAATATTGTTAGTGCATATGCTCCACAAGTTGGGTGTGCGATGGATGAGAAAGAAAAATATGGGAACATTTTCAGGATTGCAATTTAGAGAAAAAGCAAATGAATGCAGAACTAAGAAGCGACAGTCCAAACACTGGACAATGTAAAACATGCTTGTGAAAATAATTATATGAAAAACAATGGATCACCTCAAAATAACTTGGGTTAGATTATAAGGAATGAGGAAGGAATGTTGGTAGCTCACAATAGTGGTATTCTGACAGTAAGCACGTTTACTCATTTTTATAGTTGCTTGCATGATAAAGTTGCATTTAGTGGAGAATACCTTTGAGGATGGGTGCAGATGCCCTTCTCATCTAAACATTATAAGTATGTGGGATTAGATATATGTTGGTGCTATGGCAGGGATATGTTATAATGTGGAAGAGATAGAAAGTTACCAGTGTCAATGACAGTAGTGACAACTATTGTGATGCCAAAGGACAAATGTGATCCTGAGTACCAGCAGAACTGTTGCTCCATGTTATGTAACATGGATGGTAAATATTTTGCAAAGATTTTAACAGCTCAAAGAGAAAAGTTTTTTGTCCCAGAAGATAGGTCCACAATAGGTGGGTTTTAAAAAATCTGGTCATGCACTGACCATAGGCATTCATAGTTAAATGTTATATGGTGGACAGAAGATGAGTTGGGAGGTTGAGCAGGAGTCATGCCAATAGATATGCAAAAGGCATTTCCTATAGCAAACTGAGAGTTCATATTTTAGGTAGTGAAAACTGTAGCAGAGGACTGGAGTTTCATGCAAAGACTGCAAGCTCTTTATAGGATATTTACAATCAGGGAAGTGGGTGGTGAATGGCTTTCAGAGGATATAAGTTTAAAAGGAGGAAAAAGAAAAGGATGCTCCCTATTTCCCTGTCTATTCTTAACTGTGATACAAAACACGGCTGAGAGGGTAAGGAGACAGTTTCAGGATAAAGGGTACAGAAAGAGCAGTATAAATCTTTCAGAAAACAATTGCATGCACTTACTGGAAGATTTAGCTGTATTGCTGCTAGACGTTCTTTGCTTAGGCAGTTTAGGTGAGAATCTGGGTTGAAGTTCCATCCTCAGTAATTAGTACTGATGAGCACTGGGAAAGGAAAGAGAGGCAAAATTGGTCTACTGTAATCTCATGAGAGGGGGAGAGAGCTATCTGGATTTAAAGGTGCTCCCACTGTTGCATGAGGTTATAGAATATAATAACAAGGAAGTGAAGGAAAATGTGAGACATTTGTTGAGTGGATGGTACTGAAAGCTGAATTCACTTGGGTGAAGGACTGGGATTATTAGGGCTATAGTTCTCAGTGTTATGAAGTATCTGACTGGCCATATACAGCTATGGTCTCAAGGCAAATGCTTACTAAAGTTGCAGAGGATGTGTTTCAAGTTTATCAGGAAAGGAAAAGAAATGCAGTATATGGAAGGGGAAGGTGAAGACAGACAAAGTGAAAGAAGGCCATGGATGCTGAATTTTAGTCGAGATATGGACAATCATAATTAGGTGCAACATATCAAGGGATTTAACAATGCAAGATGCAATGCAGAGCTGCAGACTGAGGATTGTACAAAAGGGGAATACTCTGTGTCTGAGACTTATTAGTTAGTTGTAGACCAGTGAAAATTTTTTTTGGGGGGGGGGGGTTTAGTCATCGAGGATGAAATCCGAGCTGAAGAATGGAGACTAGATGATGCACCTAGCAATACAAATAGGATGAAAATAGGAATGAGTAGGGGACATGAGTAGGAAGGAAAGAAAGATGATGTGCCATAGTGGAGGAAGCACATGTTATTGAGTAGTATGATGTGATATGACATGGTGGGAGACAGGGAAATGTATTGTCAATGTCAGTTTCTATCTCACTATACCTGAGATATCGCTAGTTGTTTGTAAGCAATTATGAAAATAAACAATATTTCCATATGTACTTAATACTTCAAAAACAAGTAACTTACAAACTGTTGCATAACATCGGGTGAAACCTTGGAAGTCGTTGAACAAAACTATATTTGACATTTGGACTGTAAGCTGCAGATTTTTAGAGATAGTCAGTGTTATGCTTATGTTATATAATTAAGCATATGTTTTCATATTTCTGTAAATATCTCAATAAACATGCATGCAGGAAATTCTTGTTGGCATATGAAAGCTTATATCTGGTTCCCTACAATATATGTCTAGGGTATACAGTTTTCAAGATATGAGAATTTGTAAAGGTTTAGCAAAAAATATAATTTGGGATTTGTATAGATTATAATATACTGTTTATGGGAGTACTATGAATGCCCTAATATTTCTATAAATAATACTTCTTAAAGATATTTGCACAGTTTTAATAGCTTTTATTTTTCACAAAATATTTCTTTTTTTTTTATCTCATGCTTTTTAAATTTATTTTTCAGAAAATAATCAGGAATGCAAGCTGTATCGGCTACAAGAGGTGTGACTTTTCACACCACATAGGTGTTAATGTGCTAATTTCATTTTTTTTTAAATATGTAATTTATGTCTGTTGTGAATTTACAGATTCACCTAGAGGGAATGGGAGAGGAATGTCTTTTCCATATACATATATATATATATATATATATATATATATATATATATATATAGATATATATTCATATATTCTGTGCTGGAGTTTGTTTCTGGGTTTGCTGTGTTGGTTGGCTCCGTGCACGGCTTATTGTATATATACATATATATATATACATATATATATATATATATATATATATATATATATATCTATATATCTATCTATCTATATATATATATATATATATATATATATATATATATATATATATATATATATATATATAACTCCCCGGATTTACTAATCTTCCGTGTAAGACTAGATTAGTCTTACACGGAAGCGCCAGTGTAAGAGTATGATGGCAGCGCACCATGCATATTAATGAGGGTGCTCTGCCTCAACTCTAAAGCTTACACGGAGTGTGGACGAGTGTAGGGGTGTGTCGGACTGCTGAGCAGTCCAAAAATCCATGCCCCTGCAATGAAGAAACGCCGCAATTTCAATTTACATGAGTGAGTCCACTCACATGTGCACAATGTAACACTACACTCCCCATATGTTAAACAACTGACAAAACTGAAAATAAAAATAATTTTTTTTCTTCCGATATAGCTGTCCGTATTTGTGCGTGTTTGCGTGGGTTTGCCCATTGCTTAGCGACAGTTATCAGCTTAGACTCCAGAAGAGGATAATATGAAAAATATATGCAAATCGAGCAAAATAGCGATAACATAGTGGTTAGAGCCTTTGCATAAAGAGGAGGCATTCCCTGTTCGAGTCCCACTACTGCACGTTCCATTTTCTGTGGGAAATCTGTATACAAAAATATTTCCTGACATTTTTTATGTATAAGTTTTGTAAAAAGCATTGAAATGTTAAATGTAGTAGTGAAAAATTATATATATATATATATATATATATATATATATATATATATATATATATATATGAAGGTGAAATGGTTTTGCATTCTGAGGCATGAGTACCCTATTTTAAGCAAGATAAAGCACTACTAAGCACATTTTACCATTATTGAGCATATTTAAATACAATTGCATGTAGCTGCACACCTCGCTAACCAGCGCAGCCACAACATATTTGCACGTAGTTGCTGCACACAGCGCTAACCAGCTCAACATTGGGCAACGTCGGGCAACATCGAGCAACGTCGAGCAACGTTGAGCAAAGTCGGGCAAAGTTGAGTAAAGTTGGTTAAACACGCTCACACCTCCTTTACTGTACTTTAACCAGTCAGGTCTGCCCAGCAGGAAAATAAAAAGCAGTGACAGGGCTTGAACTCAGGATACTGTGCACTATAGTCACAGTATTTAACCTCTAAGTCATGATAGCATTTCACAAACATGCAATTTCAACAGACACATATCTATCAAAGGAATTTTAAACATTGCCAACATCAGCTAAGCAGGTGTGCCTACAACTGAGTTTTTCCAAAACTGGCCAATCACAAATAAGTGTGGGAAATGAGGCATATTTAAGCTCCACAGGCGGTAATACTTGCTATAACTGGTTGTAGCTTCCTTCTGCAGTCAGCATGGCTGGTGTTGGAGAAGGCACTCAGTTTAGAGCGCAACGCTGGGACATCCAGGAGTCAAAAGTAATGCTTTGGCTCCTTGTCCACAATCATGAGGAAAGACTCCTGCGGGGCCAGTACCAGGGTACCCAATATAAAATGGAGGCTTGGAACAGTCTTGTCCATGATCTTACCAGTGCCACTGGTGTTCCTCGGACTGGTGAGCAGGTCAGGCACCATTATTCTGACCTGAAGTGATGAAGGGAGGATCAACTGGACCAGTGGATCCAGGAATCCCATACGATGCCTAATTCCCCAGTACTGAGTAAGTAGCCATTGTATTAAGTAGTTAAGAATTGCTATGCTTGTCTATACTATGGATAGGTATGTCTCAATATCAATGCATTTACTTCACAGCTGCAGGTGTCCGGGCTATGAACCAGCAAGCCCATGAAGATAGGCTGCAAAGGCTGTGTCATGAGGCAAGATAGTAATTATTCTGCATGTACTGTTATATAAAATAAATGAGACAGCCTTCAAAAAGTCTTTTAACCCAATAAATAAAGGTGTAATAAACCTTTAATAAATGTATGATTCATGGAGTGCGTCTGTGTCATTTTCTTTGATATGTTGTTGTACTGTTGCATTCTACAAATAGTAGTGTTGTATTAAGCAGTGTCAACCCACACTTGGGTAGGCCCATATAACGTGGATGAAGGGAGTGCCAGTATCTTGTATAACTATGTACAGCTCTCAACTGTTGGTTCATGGCCAGCATGTATAGTTTAATCTGGCACATGAGTAGCTTGGTATTGTGTTCCCCAGAAATGTCAGTGTGCTGCCAGAAATGTTGAGAGCTGTTAACATATAACTGATACTTTCACCTGAACATATCTAGATAATTATATGAAAGTAGATCTGTCAGTGTACAATCTTAGCAGTAGTGTGTGTGAGCAACTCTCAAAATACGTTGCAGTAACATCTGCATCTTGGACAGTTTGTATGTAAGATACAGCTCATGTATATAACGATCTAGCAAAATCCAATTGCACAATATAAGGACATTGGGTAGTGTAATAATACATGTAAGGGACATATAACTGCAGTTAATAGGAATGTAGTGAAAACTAGAAGGATATATAAGTTGTTAATTGAGCTATCTTTTCCTACCCTACTGTATGTGCATAAAAATGCAATTCCACACCTCAATTGGTATGTCTAATCTCAAAACATTTGTTGGGACATATATCCTATTGGTTTAGAAATATCTGCAATTATTTCTATGCATGTGCCCTGTTAAACTACCACAATATTGGTGGCCTGTTGCCATCAATTCAACATGCATGCTGTTGTAATGTCCACTAATGTTCTATATATGCATGTGTTATGCTTGCTTTTCAACTGTTGAAAATCTGGTGTGTTGGTTTAATGGGAATACTTCTGCATGCTGTTATAACTAATCAGGAATGCTGTTGACTGTTACTAACCCATATCTTTATTAAACTCTCCAAAACATAGTTCGTATGGGAAGGCCGGTCCCAGTGGACCCACTTGTCCCACCTCAGCTGGCCATGGCACCTGGCACCAGCAGATCTGGTGCCCCAGCCTGGGACCTCCTCCTCCATTGGCCCTGTGCCACCTTTGGGTGGAAGCGCTGCAGGGGATGGGGCTCAGCCCCCCCCCCATGCAAGCGTGGGTGGAGGAGCACCTATCACCCTTCGAGCAGTCCGGGCTGTGGTGCATAGAGAGATTGAACATTCTGTTGTAGAACCTCTACACCAGCTTGAGGCCCAAGTGGTGCAACTCCTGGGTCAGCCTGCCCCTCCTACATAGCCCCCTGCATAGCCACCCTCTGGGCCATGAAGCTGCAGTGGTGACTGCCCATGGGTGGGGACCTCGGTCCCACTGTTTCCATCTGAGGGATCATGGGCTTGTGATTTCCAAACATCACTCCCCGTCAAAGGTGTTCACCCACCACTTATCATACACTGCCCCTGTATGCATCTTGTTTGTCTTGTCTGTTTACCTCCCCAACCTACCTCCCCAAATATACATACTTCCCCTACCCCACATTCCAGTCTCACCTGAAAAAAAATGAAAAAAGGGCAATCTGCTCCCAAAAAAAAAATTACGCCCCATACATAGCTGCCCATTTTGCACACATGTCCACTGGACAAATAGAATGTTATTTAATTGGCATTACAACATACTTTGTTGTCCTCACCCCTCTCTCAGGGGTTGAAGGGTTCATATCTACCTCCAGATTTATTGCATATGCACAGCTGTTGCTGTTGAAGAAATGGGCAGTTATGGACCTTCCCTACATCCATCCTGCACATCCCGAGCTATTTTCCATACTGTCTTTCTCTCTTTGTGCCCCTTTTTCACCACTTTCCTATCTCCCCATTTTCTTTTCTTTCAAAGAAATTAGTACAGGTGTGAGCGGGAATAAGCACTATTAAGCAGTAGTTAGAGAGTTGCACGGGTTTGCGCTTGTTTGCGCTTGGCTAAGTAATGCACGGCAATGCGCAAACCTGCGCAATCGTGCTTGCAACTGATTAAAAGTGCCTTAGTCACTCTGTATGTGAGGGCCCTTGTTCTGCTCAGGAGCAAAATAAAACACCTCTGTAAGTCTCGAACCCCGGACCTTGCACACACTACACAACACGAAGTACCACTAAGCCACAGTAAATATACATGAAGTTGGTGCTTAAATAATTATATCATGCATCAGAATGAGTGAATATAAAGGAAAATTAGGAATACCATACCACACAACTTGTTCTGTGGATGTTGGCCAACAGTTGTTGTGGGATTACATTACATAACTGTGATAAGAGAAGCAGCCATTCTAGCAGGAAATAATGTTACAACATCACTTTACAACCCCACACAGTATCACAGCAGGACAAACACTGGCATATCTGTTTAGGGCAGAGGCCATACCTCCCAAGTGTCCCTAATTTTCAGAGATATCCCTGATTTTGACACAAATTTTATCTCTGACCCTCTGAATCCTGCCTAAAAGTACTGACTTTGGCCAGAAAGGAGGTGAATTACACTTAATGAATAATGACAATAATTAAGAGTTAAACACTTATTTTATTTCAGAAAATGTGTATTAATTCATATGCTCTGATTCTCTCAGTGTTTCATCTTAATGGCACTAATATTTTAAAGGTTTCCCTGATTGTCCCTGACTTTTTCTTGACTTTTCCCCGAGTCTGTTCAAATATGTACCTGATTGGTTGAGAGGTCTGGCAGAGGCAGAAACACAGAGGCATATTAGCCTTTCTGCTGTTACACACTGTGCAAATAGCTTTGGATGGAGTTTTGGAAGCATACCCTTATGTAGGAATACAACACTGAAATACAAATGGATGTAGCCATGTACTGGTAGTAACCAACTGTAAGAATGCCATTGCTCTATTGCTGAAAAGACCTGTGTGGTGCACAGACAAAAAATAACAGGCTATTCTCTGGCTATCATGTGGATAGGTCCACAGTTCAGAGTTACACGGACAGACTACTTGCCTTGATAAACTAACATGTACACAGCAACCCTGTAAGTCCAGCAAGATAAAATCCACACAATAGTACTTATGCTCTCTGTACTTCTGCAACCCTACCCAAATGTAGAATATACCTGTGTGTGCAGGGTCTTCTCATATAAGAGCTATACCAACCTTCTGTCTTAAACAATGATGTCCATACCAAACAAGGATGATCTCAATCTTCGAAAGCTGAAAGAGCTACACCTACATGAGTCCGCAATTTATAGTACTGGGTTGCTATGACAATGATTACTGCTATTACTACACAGCTGGCTGCATGCCATTAGCAAATGGTGGCCACTAATTGGTGCAGAGGCCATCACATGCTCATGTGCAAATTCCTACAAAAGCAGGCTGCAATCTCTGCCAACAAACTCAATCACTCTATTGCAGAGACTGACAGAGAGAGAGAGAGAGAGAGACAGAGTAAAGGAAAAGAAATATTACCAAATTATACAAAGGAAAGGTATGTGACACATATGTATTTACTGGCATGCAGTAGATGTTATTGAAGAATAGTCTACACAATGTGAAACATTCATTTGTGCCAGCAGTACTTCGTTATGCACAGATGTTCTGCTTAACTACTGCTATGGACAATACTGTGTGTACCTGTGGGCAGTGGGACATACCTGTGAAATGTGTAGTTCAGCATTAAATGTCAAAGATCTGATCCATGTTATCTGTGTTCTGTACAGTAGTGTGGCCAATGGCTGTTGGAGGGATTAGCGCTGACATTATATAAACATGGGTGTGACAGAACAACACATGCATGATAGTCATATTAAAGTGTAGCTTAGCATTAGCAACTGCTGTAGCAGTCTCATACTCCTTGAAGGCAGTTGCCGAAGTGCTAGAGGTGCAATAAACTGGTGTTTTAAGTGGATTCTTTGTCTGTGGTCTTCAGTTTATCTTTTTTTTTTTGGTCAGTGCTGTAGCAGTCTAGTATGCTTATCTAGCATCTGTTGTCATATATACCCCCCTAATGTTAGTCTGTGTTCATATGAGACACCTGTTTGTGTTGCAGTAAGGCCCAATAGTTCAGCTGTGAGGTCCGGGACTTACAACAGTGTGGACCATGTGTGTGTATGCCACACACATACGGACAAATATATATGTGTCATATATATTCACATCTGTATATGTGCATAGAGCAGGGGACATATTGCAAATGTTTACGAAGGGAGGAGATATATATGTTGGTGAAGGTTAGTATGGGCATATTTGTATGTAGGTTTTAGTGCGTGACAAACAACACAGCATACAGTGCTGGTATATGACAGGTGGTGGTTAAACACTCTGGGTGGTATGTTCAGTTTACAATGTTGAAGCCAGTAAGGCCTGCTAAAGCTACCTGGGCTGTGAACACCTTCAATGCATTAATCCCAAGACTGTGCGATTTTATTACATTACTGTACACCTTACAACCTTTGTATAATTGATATTTTCACTATGAAAGGTGAAATGTATATGTGCCTACATATATATGTATATGTAGACAAATGGATGTGTATATGTATATATATATATATATATATATATATATATATATATATATATATATATATATATGTGCCTACATATATATGTATATGTAGACAAATGGATGTGTATATGTATATATATATATATATATATATATATATATATATATATATACACACACACACACACACACACACACACACGCATATATATATATATATATATATATATATATATATATATATTTATATATATATATTTATATATACTCATACACATCTATATCTACTTGTTGCAATAGATTATCTGTACCGTTGACTAACTGTGATGGTCAATATGTTTGTGAATACGTCAAAGATATGTATCTGTGGGATAGCTTAGTGGGAAACTGTTTATGTTATGGTATTATGGGTCCTTGCTTTGATCCTAGCCAAAGCTGTGTATTCTGTTGCTAGGCAGAACAAGTGCTATTGCATACAGTGTGATTAAGTCCCTTGATTTTAACTAGGGTGTGTCATTGGAGGCTAAAGCACTACATCTATGATTATTGATTGGTACCAATGTTGAATGCAAATCCTGTGTGTACTGTAGTACTAATTGAAGCTCTGGGCCTGTACAGCAAAGTATGGTGTATGTCCACATTGCTTGCATCCACTGTTTTGTGTGGTCCCTGTATTCATCACAGATTACATTTCTCACAATTAAGGTTGTGTAAGTACTGACACACATTACTGTATAGTACACACTGAAAGCTTATCTGGGTTGTCATACCTTTGTGTCCTGTAATTATGTCTGATGTGTGTGTGGGTATGTCTGTAACATGTCCTTTAATATATTTGTGGTAATACATATAATTGCGTATCTAGCAACATTCATAGTGTACTACAGCAGTATGTGACCTATATTCCCAATTGTGCACATATTTTGGCCACTGGTTTGGCATTAACAAGTTGTGTGGTATAATAGTAATACACTTACTGAACCTTACACTGATTGTGATGGATGACATATTTCTTTACACATCAGCTTGATGTATATCTGCTGTGACTAGGTGGTGCATCATGTTGCATACAGTGTGCCAGTTACTCTTGTATAGTTTTATATAGTGATTTTATTTTGTTGCTGTGCAGAACATGGTTCATTAGATAGAGAGTGAGCAGGGCACTTTCAAGCAGTTGTGGGGTGAGCAGTGATAAGTGGCAGTTGCAGTGTTTCACTCTTGGTTAGCTTATAGGTTGCTGTATATTGCAGTTCAGTGATATCTGTATTGTATAATGTTAAATGTGCCATATGACTTGCTCAGACATATTATTGTATTTATGTCTTCCAGACATCATGGCCCACCACAGGAACCCGAGTTACAGTAGTGCTGAAGATGATATCATTACTAGCAGTATGATTCAGCACTACCATCTCATGTTCTCACAAACCAGCCAGGACCAGCAGGAGCATACTGCAATGTGGCAAGATGTTGTCTCAAGGGTCAATGAGTTAGGCCTGCATAACTGGACATATGAGCAGGTACGCCACCACTGCAGTGATCTTCTCAGTCATGTCCGTCAGCATGCCGCTGATGTGCATAGACAACAGCTTGCAACAGGAGGTGGTGTTAATATCCATCCACTCCTCACCAGAGTGGAGGAGCTGCTCATGATCCTGGTGGCACCTGCCCAATAACAACACCAGCAGACATACACCATAACAGAGGTTGGAGCCACCCAGCAAGCACACATGGAGCATGCAGGTAACATGGCATATCTGTAGACTACTGTTATCTGTATTGGTAGAACATGCATATGTGAGATGTGGAGTGTGTCGTTCAAAGATGTGGAGCCGGTTGTTGTGCAATACTGATCATTTGGAACATAATCTGTAGCCATGTGAATGTAAACTGTTGTTGTACTGTAAGATTGCAAACACACAGTAGCAATGCCACAGTTGCGGCCACTGACAAACTGTCTCATCTCTATGTAGGTCCCTCTGGGGTGACATCAAGGCAGTGGACAGATGCTGGTGAGTGTGTTCTACATTTATTATTTTAAATAAAAAGTGCACATCATAGTTAAGGTGTAGGCCATGTACACATGTAACACACCTACCCATAATGCATGCTGTGCATGTTTGGTGTAAGAGCACGCACATCTTACTAATGTGATTAGCTGCCTCAAACACATGCAATACCCAGACCATCTCAAACAAATGTGGCTAGACTGTAGTGACCATTGGACAGGCACAGTTGATACTCAACATGCACATAATATACACATCTATGTCATACACAGAGCATTTTAACATGCTACACATAAAGGATTCCAAACCCCTCTGTAAGACACACTCCAGTATTCAAAATCTCAGTCACACATTACACATAATATACCTGAGGGGTAGAGGCCTATCCTGGGGAATTTAAGCACCCTGCAACACACTACACATTCATGTCAGGGAATGCTCCTTATTAGCCTCCTTACAAACTCACGTAACAATTGGTTGTGAAATGGTGAATTTAGCCAAGGTAGTACAGTTCCGGCACAGCATGATTAGTGCTGGTTTCTGAAACATTTGTAGCCTTGAGTGACCACCTGATGCTTCATGATGATGGCCTATGGTACTATACCCCATCCAGTTATTGTAACCACAGTACTACACATAGCTGTCATTGCTACACACCATAATGATGCATGTGTGCACACATATGCACCTCTAAATAGTATGCATACCAATCACCATTTGTACAACTGACACATATATGTCTTGTGATGCTACTGAGTGGCTAGGTCATATGACACATATTGGGTATGTGTAGTATTTAAATATGCAGTTGTGTTTTAGCATGCCATGTCATGTATGAGACTGGTATGTCCACAATATGTTCTACACTCACCATAAGTACCGTACACTGGGTATGTGGCCGAATGGTATTCCATCAATTATCAATGCACCACTGATGATGTTGTGTGAATACTCATCATGCATGTGCTAAAAATGTGTCCACAATATTTGCTAAAGACACAGAGGCTGTAATCAGCATTGGATACCTATCTGACACACAGATACACATCCAGCAATGGTATGTACACCTGTGAGTTATGGTGCACAGTACATCACAGGGTTATGAATACCTGCACAGCAACGCTGTGTCCATGTATGCATTGTGTTCAAGGGGGAAGGCCATCACCTAATAACAAAACACATGCATCAAAGCCATGTATACTGTTAGTAACAAGGACTGACTACACTTGCACTGCATGCTGTTGAGCAACACATGTCCTGCATGCTGACATGTGTGATATGACTGTTTTGCTATTGATACTGTACCCCACCATCACCTGCTATTGTGTATGTTCTGTGATTGCTGGTGTTGTGAGTGTCTGCTTTCGAGAGGAGTGTAGTTTTGTGTGTGTGCATGTGTGCATGTGATCTGACATCATGTTCAGGTCTTAAAGTGTGATTCCTGTTTTCCTCTCACAGGTGCCGAGGTGGGGCTGGTTCAGTACAGCAGGGAACCTGATGTCACTGAGACAGACAGTGATCACGAGGATAGGTGGGTTGAGGTACAGGCAGGTTTGTCAGGGTCTGTTGCTGAGCCACCGATTGACAGTACACAAGCCCCCCCCATCCATGCACACAGTCATACTGCCTGTACATCCATCATCACCATTGCCCTTAGCTGAGAGACAGTGTATGGTTGGCACTGGCCATGACAGTGTGGTATCTATGGCACATGTGTCAGGACACAGCAGCCATAGCCAGATGTCTGGAATGGTACCACATAGGCAGATGCCCAGGAGTTCTCATCAGAGCACTGCTGGTCGTCATGCCCCTGGCAGATGTGTCACACCTCTTTCTACCACACACACATGTTCCGGGCTGTCATGGAGGAACAGACATGAATGGAGTGGTACACCAGACAGGGGCTAAGGGCACAGACAGCTCATTACACCTCTGTAAATGACAGTATCCGTGACCTAGCAGGTGTCATAACTAACTACACTGAGGTCTTTGACAGACATTGGGGTGAGACATTGGATGCCCTCCACAATGTCATGTCCATGTGTCAGGACAGTGCGGGATGGTTGAGACGTCAATGTGGATGTATGCCAGCAACATCACCAGTTGGAGCTTGCCGTGGATGTCCAGCAATTCACAGCTGCTCCCGTAGTGCCAGTACCAGTCCCAGCAATGTTGGGGGGCTGTCTATAGAACGTCTTTGTAGACCATGTGCATGTAGCTCTGGCCAGTCCCAGCAGGGACCTGGATCCAATGGACATATGTCAACCTCTTTGGATAGTACCAAATCTGGATTAGCACCTGATACTGTCTGTAGCACCCCTACCAGGCACAGGTTCCATATCTGTGGCCAGAGATGGTGATCTGTACAGCCTGTCAGGTACAGTCTGTAGCTGTCTCAAAAATCACCATATACAACAGCCACATGGTGGAACTGTGTGCATGAAGACACACACACATAAACTAGAAACCTAGGGCAAACACACACCTGCACACATGACATCAACATTAGCCCATAACAGTACTCATGGCCCTTACACACACTCACACACACATGTCGATTATATGGCTCAGTGTAGGCCTCTGGCAAGCCAACAACACACCCTGTGCATATGATAAAACCTGTGCCACCTCCTGTCATCTGTAACATTGATGCCGGAACAGGCTAACATGGTGCTGATGCACAGGGTGACTTTAATAAAGTATAGCAATGGTTGGATGTGTAGCATGTTGTCAGCAGTAAAGTGTAATGATATCCTTGAAGGTGTAGCTGAGCAGGCATGATGCATTAAAGCTGTAATTAGCAATGTTGTATTGTTTTCACTAGTGTTTATTCCAATTGTGCTTTGTTTGCCCATGTGCCACTTGGCTGATGTGTGTAGTTGTGTCAGCATGCATTATGCAGTGGACAGTAAGTGTGGGGTGTGTACAACACGGTTCCCTATTAGAAGCCTGAAACACTATAAGCCTGAAAGTCAAAATCCTGAAAACTATAGACTGAAAATGCAAAATCTCGAAAGTGCAAAATCCTGAAAGTCAAAATCCTGAAAACACAAAATGGACATACTGACGTCATTGTGGCTTTGCTATTGTTAGCCCTGTGGTGTTAGGTCATGCGTTGGGTCCAGGTAAGTGTGCGGTTGGTTTTATGTTAGGGTTAGGGGCGGTTTAAGTGAGTTAGGGTTAGGGCGCAGGTTAGGCATGTATGCAATAGTGACAAATATTGGGGTTAGGGGCGGTTTAAGTGAGTTAGGGTTAGGGCGTGGGTCAGGTGAGTGTGCGATAGTGACGGACCTTAGGGTTAGGGTTAGGGTCAGGGTCAGTTGGTAGATATTAGTGTCTTTATAGTGACATATTAGCATTATTTGTGTTTTCAGGATTTTGACTTTCAGGATTTTGCACTTTCGAGATTTTGCATTTTCAGTCTATAGTTTTCAGGATTTTGACTTTCAGGCTTATAGTGTTTCAGGCTTCTAATAGGGAACCGTACAACACACGTTTGCAGGTGTCCATTTGTGAACATGGTGGAGGTGCACTGTCTGCATGTACATGCATATTGGACACATGGGCAGGGTGACATGCCCTGTGTTGGCCAGTGTCAACTCTCCATAGTTTCTATTGGTGGCCAGTATGCATTGTACTACACACATTTTGGAACTTGAGTACGCATGTGTATGTATGACATGGGTTGACACTGTGCTGTGGGTGATGCTGTTGTTGCTATCTGTCATTGGTTTGCATTACTAAGGTTAACACTGTCCCAGCTGCATAATCCTTTATTAATGCACACTGTTCACCTACAGGGTTGCATGGACCGTGCTATCACAAACACAAGAAATTCTCACTTATACAGTAAAAGTGCCTTAGTCTAATGGACCCCTGCCATCAACTAAATATATAATAGAAGGTGTGAAGTTGCACCAAAAAAGAGTTACATACCAAGAAGGCATAACCTTTCTGGTCAGTATCATTGGGAAAATACAAGCCCTCATTAAACATACAAGGCAAGCTTCAAAATACAAAATGGCAAGGATTCCAAAGACAACACTAAAGCTTTCTTTAGTGTTGTTTATAATCTACAGGTCTACAGGGAAAATCTCAGATCGGGTCACAGTTAATGTAAATGGTCACAAAGTACACTTATCTGACTGACATTGCCAATTTCTTGTCAGACAGTTTGAATTCGGATTTCACCACCCTGTCATTACACAAGGGCCACATTTCCAGACCTGAAGAATGTAAAACCTGATGATTCACAGACACTCTAGTTAAAACATCTCTTTACCAAAGTCCAAACCACAGTGGCAATGGTACTGGACAGTGTTCCTGGCTGTGTCATACACAAGCTGACATATGAAGTCACCACCCACCTAAACACTCTGTCCAGCTGCAGCCTCGATACAGGTTACATACTTGTGGAATGATGCACAGTAAGGGTTTTAACAGTCCACAAGGGTTGAGCTACAACGTCTTCTTCTTCTTCTCCTTTCAGATGCTCCCATTAGGGGTCGCCACAGTAGATCATCTGTTTCCATTTCTTCCTGCCTTCTGCATCTTGCGCTGTCACACCATCCACCTGCATGTCCTTTCTCACCACAGCCATAAACCTCATCTTAGGCATTCCTCTTTTCCTGTTACCTGGCAGCTTCATCCTTAGCATCTATTTCACATTATACTATGCATCCCTCCTCAGCACATGTACAAACCAACTTAATCCTGCCTGTCTGGCTTGGTCTACTAACCTTAAAACTTGGGCTGACCCTCTAATATACTTATTCCTAATCCTGTCCACCCTTGTCACATCCAGTGCAAATGTTAACATAAATTGATTACGGGTAGAACTACAACAGATCCTGGAAACTCTCGCCCTATATGCCAGACAAATGTTATCTGGAAGGCTATGGAGCACAGCATTATGGAACTCATTAACAGAGACATTATGAACCTGCAAACACTGCAGCATACCCACTTAGGTTCTCTAAAGGCCAGATCATGGCTCCTACACCTAGTAGACTTCAAGCCAGTTAACAAGGCTATAGGTGAGGGAGGGGAGGTCCACACAGCCAAGCTATAGCTCACCAGCAATTCATACCCATCCCACATTCTGGAATTATACATAACCTCAACAGACTGACCATAAACGATTGTTAGATGATGGCTTGACAACTGACGCACAGATGTAGGACACACAGTAACATTTGCAGCCTCCGTGTACAGTTCTATGCCAGTAACAAATGGTATTCACCTGCACTCAGTCCTGGGACCACTCCTGTTTGGTATATAGCTTTCTTAGGTGCAAGCAAACACAGTAGGGATATGTCTGCAAACATCTGATGAAAATGCATACTGTGAGCTATACTTTATTCTCCAGATGACACCCACATCCTCCAAAAGGGTATCATAAAGACAGATACCTGGTGTCAAACTCATGCTGTAGAGTTATAAGCCAAAGAAAGCATAGTTATCCACTTTTAGAAAACAAAGTATCCCCAGAGTACCACATAGGTAGTAGCCCCCAAAATGTGGAACAGGTACTAATGTATACATAGAGCCATGTGTTTAGTCATCTCTCCTTTGATAATCACATTACCAAAGGGTTTTGGAAATCCCTCCGTGAAGCACATAAGCAATACAGGGTTTATATGCAGATCCACAGAGGTTGTTGCACACCTATAATGATTAGTCATCTTTGCCAGACTTTGCTTCCTTTGGAACAGGATTCAAATATACCTCAAGCATAAACCGTCACTCACACTCTTCAGTAGAAACTGTGATGAGTGGAAGTGAAACAGAAGATGTAGCCCATGGATCACTGCAGTGGCTAAGCTTTCACAAGCATACAGAAGTGACCTAAGGTCTGGAAAGTGCCAGCATGCTCTGGCAAATATAACAGATGCTTTCATGGAGAAAGCAGAGTACCCACCTATGAAATAATTGAGGTCACTTGTATGTATATGGCTTTGACCCACAGCTACCTTACATGTGTAATGCACATACAGTTGTCATTGTGATATGTCATACACTAGAAAAATCAAAACCCACTCTACATTGACCAACAGTGTCACACACCTGGAACACACACACAGTAAGTGCAAGATTCAAACTCCTTCCCAACTACATTATGATAATGCAGCAATATGCATTTACACGACTTGCTATACACATTGCTAGGATTTCACCTTTCCATAGGTACATTTGTAGGATGGTGACATCATCAGACTTGACAAAGATGAGTATACCACTTTTAAGGGGTGTGAATAGTCTCCAAAAAGGTTTCTCCTCCCCAGCACCCCCCCCCCCCCAACACACACACACAGCTGGCAAGTGCAGAAATCAAACCCCTACCTAACTACATTATATTACAGCAATACACATTTACACAACACACTCTACACATTACTGGGATTTCATTTTTCCACAGGTATATTTGTAGGATGGTGACATCATCAGACTTGACAAAGATGAGTATACCACTTTTAAGGGGTGTTTGTAGTCCCATAAAGGTTACTCCTCCCCAGGTAGACACACACACTCACGCAGTTGTCAAGTGCAAGAATCAAACCCCTCCCTCACTACATTATGATATTACAGCAGTACGCATTTATAAGACACATTATACACATTACTGTAATTTCATCTTTCCACAGGTATATTTGTAGGGTGGTGACATCATCAGACTTGACAAAGATGAGTATACCACTTTTAAGGGGTGTGAGTAGTCTCCAAAAAGGTTTCTCTCTCCCCAGGGAGAGACAGACACACACACACACACACACACACACACACACACACACACACACACACACACACACACACACACACACAGTTGGCAAGTACGGGGTTCTTAATTCAAACTAAGTACGTCTTTATACTTCAGCAAGCAATATGGATTTACAGGGTGCAATTCAGACATTACTTGCTGACAGTTTGCCCAAAGGTTTTTTCACATTTGCTAACCTCAGCAGGCTTATCATACAAGGTGTATTGTGAGTGTATTGTATGCATAGGCCATGACAATATCATATAATGGTTGATGCACCACATGCTGGCACACACAGGGTCAAACCAATGGTTAAGCTCTGTCAACCCAATACTGGACAATACAGTCAAGAGGAGTAGGGTCATACAACCACAACACCAACAGTCTCACATAGACCTACAATATAAGCACCAGCAAAACACACACATAAATACACATTACCATACTTGGAGAATACAAATATTAATCTGAAAAAGAGATAGTGTCCTCCTAAGCAGACAAGCAAGCAACATGTACCTCCAAGCACACGCCAGAAAACACATAATACACCAAAGCAGTGTGCCTCACAACAGGCCCTAAAGCAAAACAACATGCCCAACACACTAGTAATAGGTGACTCCATAGTCAGGCATGCAGATGTTCCACTCACTCGGCTGGACAAGGGGAAGGTTATTGTCAGTTGTCTGTCAAGTGCTATGATCCGCCACATAACACAAGCACTTACATCACTCCAGAACAGGTACATATATGACATATTCTTTGTACATGTCAGTGTGAATGATATGAGACATACTCCCAGGACAAAATTATAAGAGATATATAGTAGCTCTATGATCATGTAGCCCAGGCTGGTATGACACTGACCTTGAGTAGCATCTTAACTTCACCTACATGATACTGCAATATAACAGAAAGATGATAAACTTCAGCAATTGGCTGAGCTTCTGGTGTCATTCAGAGGGGATCCAGTCTCTGTCTGCCTGTGATGACATGATAGACAAGCCTCGTTGCTTCGCTAGAGATGGTTTTCACCTGTTGCCCCTATGCTTCTGAATACTGGCCAAGGCTCTTGCTGTCCCCATATTACCTTTTTTAGGCAAGAATCAAAGGTTCATAGGTAGGTACTAGGCTATCAGCCCTGGGGCCTATACAAGCCCAGCCAAAAAGGTACCCTGGCTTTTGCCACCCAAGAAATGTATTTTCCTGTGCCAATGTCGAGCAGAGACACAGAAGTGATCCCCGGGATGAATTTCCTATTTTCCATCCAGTCATCAAGATTTTTCTTGAAGAGTGCTAATGAGGAGCTTTGTTTGATATAGATAGGTAGTTTATTCCGGAGTATGTAAAGTCTCTGGGACAGGAATCTATCCCTCCGGCATGTTCTGTTTATTGTGGTGACAAGGTTTAGGTCCCTAGAGTGTGTAGCTTGGAGGGACTCGGATTTCTTTATGTGGAGCATGTCCAACAGCTCTGGGTTTGACATAGCTTTGTATGTTAGGCAGAGAACACCTCTGAGTAGGCGATATGTGATGGAGTAAAGCTGGAGTTTTTTGAGATGTTCTGTGTAGGGAATGTGTTTGAGGCCAGTAATCCTCTTTGTGAGGTATTTCTGCGGCCTTTCCAGCTGTTGTAGATGTCTTGTGAGGTACATACCAAAAGGGGCGTTGTACTCTATAATGGATCTAATGAGTGATGAGTAGAGGGGAACAATGACCTCTTTTTTTTCTGCAT
Organism: Protopterus annectens; assembly: GCF_019279795.1. Taxonomy (NCBI): domain Eukaryota; kingdom Metazoa; phylum Chordata; order Ceratodontiformes; family Protopteridae; genus Protopterus; species Protopterus annectens. The sequence goes on along the minus strand of NC_056727.1, from coordinate 334,174,023 downwards.
GAAAAACCTTTTATGATGAGGAGTGCCACATAGAAGGATTTCCTGACTACTGTGGCAATGTGATTATCAAAGGAGAGACTACTGTCCACCTGTGTCCCAAGGTCTCTTATCACACTTTTGGTGTTAAGTATACTACCGCCTATGTTGTAGTTCATGGGTACAGAGTTTACAAAGGGGATGATAAAGCACTTTTTGGCATTGAGCTTGAGGCCATGGCTTTGACACCAGGCATCTGTCTCAGTGAGGCCCTTTTGTAGGATGTCCACATCGTTAGTAGTTTCGATTATGGCTTCTAGTTTGCAGTCATCTGCGAACTTCATTAGCCAAAGACCTTCTGTGTTAGCCTGTACTTCAGAAAAGTAAATACCAAACAGGAACGGACCCAGAACTGAACCCTGTGGTACTCCACTTGTCACTGGGCTGAAGTCGGATTTGGAGTCTGCTACTTTCACAGTGTGGGTTCTGTCAGTGAGCCAGCTGGCAACCCATCTTGTGACATAGGGATTTATACCTAATTTAGTGAGTTTATCTATAATTCCAGAGTGGGGGATGGTGTTAAAAGCCTTGGCAGGATCTAGATAGGCTGTGTGAACCACCTTACCCTTGTCTATGGCTTTGGTGACTGCTTCAAAGATGTCTATCAGGTTTAGGAGACATGATCTGCCTTTTACAAACCCAAACTGGCTGGGGTCCAGAGTTTGGAGATTACCAATGTCTTTGTTTATAAGTTCCATGATGATACGTTCCATGGCCTTGCAGACCAGGCTCATCAGGCTAATGGGGCACTAGCTCCCGGGGTTTGTGGTGGCTCCCCCCTTGTGTAGTGGGATAACTGTCACTGTGCACCATTCAGCAGGCACAAAGCTTGAGATGAGGCTATGATTGAACATGGTACTTAGGTGTGGTGCCAGTTCGTTCTGTAGTTCATGTATAATGCAGCCTGGGATGTTGTCTGGTCCCATGGATGCTGTGTTCCTGGCTTTGGAGAGTGTGGTTTTTACCTGTGCAGCCGTGATTACAGGAACTTTGCATTCTTCCGGTACAGAGATGGGAGCTTTAATGGGTGAGAGGGGGGTAAGATTAGCACTGAACCTATGTTGGCAATATAAGTTGGGTCTGTATATTTAGTGCCATTGTGCTGTAACTCAGAGCAGATCTGAGTGTTGCCATTGAGATTCTTGAAATAGCTATAGAATGCTTTGTGGTTGTCTTTAGAATCAGTGGCGATTTTGTTTTCATAACTAGCTTTAGAGGATTTTATCAGGGATCACAGCTTCTTACTGAGGCTGACAAGGGAGCTCCTCCACTCATGGGATATTACTCTCTTTTGCAACAGTTTCTTGCTTCTTGTACAGTTTGTTTATGGCAGGGGACCACCAGATTGGCTTCCTTTTTTTTGGAGGATAGCATCTTGGTTCTCTTTGGGATAGCATGATCCATGCACTCATGTAAATGCTTATAAAGTGCAATTGTGTAAGATTCAGTAGTCATAACTGTATTGTCCATCTGCGTGGGTGTCATGAAGTTCAACACTTCTGTCTTAAGAAGCATGAAGTTGGCTTTGGAGACATTTTTTAACATGGTTTCCTTAATGGGGGGTGGGGGCAGAATGTGGATATGTAGTGTAATTAGCTTATGGTCGGATCGGACCAATGAGGCATTGACTTCAGGTGTGGAACTCAGGACAAACCAAACCCCGTAACCAACACAAATAACCACAAAGTGAGCTAAATGCTACTCATTGCCAGAAGTCTCAGCCTCCAAATGCACACTCGAGGCACTTCTCAGTATAGAGAATATTGATATATGTGCAGTAACAGAAACCTAGTTCAAGGCTCCAGAGAGCACACCAGCACTACCAGGATACTACTCATTCCATACCTTCCAGCATCAGAACCTGGATCATAGCACATAGGGTGCGGATGTATCCATCTTCATCAAGGATACCTACACCTCTCTCTACATCCTCTCTACAGGATATGTACCCATAGAATGTTGCACAGCAATGTTCTTCACACTCCACAGGGGTCGGGCCACAAAAGACCCTTGGCATTCCCACTCTATGAGCCTGATGAGTCTGATCTGCAAGGCAATGGAGTCAATCATAATGGAAGTCAACAATAAAGACATTGGGAAACTTCACACAGTTGAGCACACCCAGTTTGGCTTTGTCAAATGCAGATCATGCCTCCTGAACTGGGTGGATTTCTTTGAGACAGTTACCTAGGCTGCAGATGATTGAAAGGAGCTCCACACAGCCTACCTATATCTTGCTAAGACCTTTGACACCATTCCCCAGTCAAGTATCATAGATGAACTCACCAACCTGAGCATAAATTCATACATCACAAGATGCATTGCAAACTGGCTCACAGCTAGATCCCACAAAATAAGAGTTGCTGGCTACATGTCAGACTCTAAACTGGTAACAACTGTTGTCCCCCAGGGTTCAGTCCTGGTGCCCCCCCTGTTTGGTATAGACATCTCAGAAGTACATGCCAACACAGGAGAGTTGTGGTTGACTAAGTTTGCTGGGAACTGTAAAGTGTTTGCCATAATAGATTCCCCAGATGACATAAATATTCTCTAGAAGGGACTCTATGAGGCAGATGTGTGGTGTCAGAATCATGGCCTCAAGCTCAGTGTGAAAGAATGCACAGTAATTCCCTTTGGGGAAAACAAAGTACCCACAAACTACCACATAGGTGTTACCCCCTAAAAACTGACAAGGTAATAAGGGAATCTGTGGACACAAGTAGATAGTCATCTTTCCTTTGACAACCATGTTGCCAAAGTGATTAGGAAATCCTATGTGGCCCACCTAATCAACAAAGGGTTTGCATCAAGATCAAAAGAGGTAGTGGTGGCCCTCAACTCTTAAGTCATCAGACCCATCATTGAGTACAATGCACCATTTTGGATGTACTCGACTAAGCATATCCAGCAGCTGGAGAGACCACAGAGGTACCTCACCAAGAGGATTACTGGCCTCAAACAGTTGTGTTATGCAACACAACTGGTAAAACTAAATCTGTTCTCTGTTGCATACTGCCTACTCAGAGGCACACTCTGCCTAACATACAGAGCCATGTCCAACACATAACTGTTCAACATGCTCCATCTAAGGTTAACAGAATTGAGTTGCACTACACACTCTAGGGATATGAACCTCATCACAACAATGAATACAACATGCTGGTGGGATAGAGTACCATCCCAGACACTTGCCTTACTGTGGAACACAGTCCCAATGTACATCAGACAGAGCCCCTCGCTGGCACTCTTCAATAGGAACCTTGATGAGTGGATGGTAAACAAACAATTCACGCCAGGCATCACATCAGCAGCCCCACTAGAAAGGGGCTTAAGGTACTAACTATTAGAACTAGGGCTTAGGAGACTAACCAATGAGGTGGTGAAAGCTGCACAACTTGCCTAGGCTAATATATGCCTTCGTGAAGATAGTCTACTACATACCTGTGGACCTATGTGACAGGTACATGTCTACAGATAGTAGATGTGTACTTCATTGTACAGTCATGTTGTACAGCAGGCACATGCACTACATACAGTGTAATGCTTACAGATACTGGTGGCTATTATGTACAGTGGGTGAGATGTGCACCTCATGTCTTCTGTGCCATTGGGATGTGTGCTGGGTGGGACAGTCCTTGATGGCTCCCTGTCATGGTCACCCTCTTACACACATCTCTGCCCATCCATCTTTGGCTTATTATACTGTGTTCCCCCTACATATATATAGGTACATAGGTACGTAATAGGCTATCTGCCTGAAGGCATATATTAGTATGGCCAGAGTGTGCAGCTATCACCACACATGGGGTTAGTTCCCTATGCCTCTGTGTAGTAGAGCTGATGAAGTGATCCATGGTGTGACAGTTCAGTTTCACATACACTCATCAAGGCTTCTCTGGAAGAGTGTCAGTGAGGGACTCAGCTTAATGTAGGTTGAAAGACTGTTCCAAAGCAAGGGAAGTCTGTGAGTTAGTAATGTATCCCTCCAACATGTTCTATTTATTGTTGTGAAGATTATATCCCTAGAGCATGTGGCACAGTGAGCTTGGGTTTACTTCAGATAAAGCATGTACATCAGTTCTGCATTGGATATGGACCTGTCTGTTGGGCAGAGATCACCTGAGTAGACAGTATGCAACAGAGTACAGATTGAGTTACTTCAGTCTTGTTGCATGGGACAACTGTTTGAGGCTAGTAATCCTCTTGTTGAGGTACTTCAGTGGTCTTTCCAGCTGCTGAAGGTGCCTAGTCAGATTCATCACAAGTGTGTCATGGTACTCTCTGATGAGTTTGATGACTGGTGAGTACAGGGAACCTCCTTTGACCTACATACAAAGACTTTGGCAATTTGTGGGAACACATAGCATGATTTTCTAACCACTTTGTGAATGTGTTTCTGAAAGTAGAGATGACTATCTACATGTGTCCATAGATCCCTTATGGTGTTGGCACCTATTTATATGACTGTAGCTCGAGGCCATAATTTTGACACCACATCTGTCTGACTGAGACCCTTTTTAAGGATGTCTTTGTTGTCCCAAACATCGATTATGACAACCTTTTTGCAGTCATCCACAAACTTTGCTAACCATAGCCCTCATGTGTTTGACTGTATTTCTGAAAAGTATACACCAGACAGGAGGGGTCCCAGGACTGAGCCATGGGGGACAGCAGTTGTTACCAGCTTACAGTCCAACAGGGTGACCACAAATCTTACCTTGTGGGATCTATCTGTGCCCCAATTGGCAATCCATCAGATGATATACGTGTTTATGCACAGGCTGTTGATTTTGTGGATACAACATGCGTGTGGGATGTTGGAAAAGGGCTTTTCAAGGTCTATGTAGGCCATGTGGAGCTCATTTCATTGATGTATGTCCTGGGTAACTTCCTTGAAAACTGTATAGCAGGTTTAGGGACCATGATCTGCCCCTGACCAAACCATAATGGGTAGGGTTGGGTGTTTGTAGGCTCCCAATAGCTCTGTTTATGAGTTCCATAATGATGGACTCCATGGCCTTGCATATCAGGCTTATTAGGCTTATAAGACAATAGTTTACATGGTCTGTTGTTCACCACCCCTTGTGGAGTGTGCCAAATGTTGCTGTAACCCATTCAACAGTTTCATATCCTGCACAGAGGGTGAGTCTCAATAGACTGTTCAGGTGCAGGGTCTGTTTGTTTTGGAGTTCACATATGACACAGCCAGGGACACCAAGTCATCCCATAGATGCCGTGTTTTTAGGTTTGGATAGAGCTGTTTAACCATTGTATATGTGATTTCTGGATTTTCACAATCTCCAGGTATGGTAATGGGCCCCTTTGTCAGTGAGAGAGGGTAAATATGTATGAACCTGTCTGACAAGATGTTGGCATTGTCAGTCATGTACATGTATGCATTTACACTTTGCACTGACTCAGAACATATAAGAGTTTACACTGATATTTATGACATAGCTAAAGAAAGCTTCATGGTTCTCTATGGACTCTTTGGCAATATTTTTGCCAGAACATGGCTTGGATAATGTTAGGAGTGCTCATTGTTTCTTGATGATACTCATCAGATATTTATTGATTTTCTTTGGATTTTCACTTTCTTAGAACAACTTGTACTTCTGCTACATAGTTTGATTATGACAGGGGTCCAGTATATATTATATCGGTCTGTTTTCATGTCACTGTGTGCGCAAGGTAGGATTGGTGAATAGTGACATGTGTCTGGAGTAAGAATTGCAACTGCCAGATATTTGTGGCCCACTGCTGTACTCAGACATGGCCTAAGTCTGTGAGCATGCCTAGTATGACCTTTCAGTATGTTGTTGACTGAAATTTGCTTTGTTTGTTTAAGTGTGTGAGCATGCCCACTATGGGCATATATATATATATATATATATATATATATATATATATATATATATATATATATATATATATATATATATCTGCAGGGCTTATGAGTCAATTTACATAGACTTATCAACATTTCTACATACAGAGGGGGCAGCTATTATTTGTACATTTCTACCCGGGGGGGCACACCTGATTGTTACTGTGGGTGTACATAGGATGAGGGGTATACCTGACACTTATAAACATTTGCTAGGCCTGCACTGCTATGTCAGGTACTCCATTTCAATCTGTACTGTTGCCTATCATACTGGCTTGAGGCATACCACTGTACTACAGACCTTAGCTTCCAATTACACGCATATTAGTTTGTGACTTCATAGCCTACCCAACCCACATCACACTGCTTGGCCTGCTGTTATCTGTCTGCATAGGCCTGGGGGGAGGTTACTCATATGCCTCTTCAGAGGGCACGATACAGCATTTGTTTGTGCTTGCGTTTGTCTACAATTGTCCTGCTGGCTGTGACTGTTAGGTATGTGACCCCCCCCCAACTGGTATGTGTGAGTGACATAAGTTGTGTCTGTGCCAGTGAAATGCTGTCATGGCTTAGTGGTTCAGTACTGTGACTATAGTGCACAGTATCGTGAGTTCGAGCCCTGTCACTGCTTTTTATTTTCCTGCTGGGCAGACCTGACTGGTTAAGGAACAGTAAAGCAGGTGTGAGCGTGTTTACCCAACTTTGTCTGACTTTGCCCGACTTTGCCCAACGTTGCCCAACGTTGCTCAACTTTGCCTGAAGTTGCACTGGTTAGCGCGGTGCGCAGCTACATGCAATTGTATTTAAATATGCTCACTACTAGTAAAATGTGCTTAGCAGTGCTTTATAGTGTTTAAAATAGGGCACTCATGCCTCAGGTGGTGCTGCAGGGCTGCCTATGTTGGATGCACATAGTACACTCTCTATACATGTTTAAAAACAGGTAGTGTCAAGTTAGGCATCCCTTTTATGGTATGTGGGAGTCAGAGAGAGGTGTCATTTCCATGGTTCCTACTGAGTCGGTGCATGTGCTATGCCTTGCCTCTTTGCCAAGGCCAGGGCATACTGGGCACGCCTCCTTCTGCCTACTGGGGCAGGCTCAGGTTGTTCGTCCTCTGAGTCACGCTGTGCCTGTGCAGGCCTTGGCAATGGTGGGGGGCTATTTGGCCCAGTCCCATGCTGTTCCTGCTGCAGCTGTTTCCACAGGATCATATCGTATAGCATGGCGCATGCCATAACAATTTGGGTACATGTTGTTGGTGAGTACTGCAAGGCCCCACCAGATGTGTCCAGGCACTGAAACCATGGCCTGAACATCCCAAACACATGCTCAATTATGTTTCTTGTTTGTGCATGTGCCTCATTATGGAGTTCTTGTTCAGGTATGGGTGCATTTCTGATGGGTGTCATCAGCCACGGCTCCAGTGCATATCCAGCATCCCCCACTAGGTGACCATCAGGAATGTCCCCACTGGCAAATCTCTGGTACAGCTCCATCAGATGCCAGATGTGGGAATCGTGATAGCTTCCAGGGCAGCCAGCACACACATTCATTATTATGCCCTGGGCATCGCACACGACCTAGACGTTGATGGAGGGGAAGCCCTTGCGGTTGAAGTAGACCCTACCCCGCTCACCGGGTGGTGCTTTGATGCGTATGTGCGTGCAGTCTATAGCCCCCACTACCTCAAGTTATTCAGATATTTGGCGGAAAAGATGCATATTGCTGCCCAATGCCTCACAGGAATTGGGGAAATATACACGGTCACCGGCATGTGCTGATGCTGACATGGCATCCAGGAACTGGTGGAGTACCCTGGATGCTGATGCCTGTGAAATCCCCATCATATCACCAGTTGGTTTTTGGAAGGTACCTGTAGCTAGTATTCTTAGTCCAACACAAACCTTGGTATCCACTGGGATGGGTTCCCCTCTGTTGGTTCTGTATGTGAGGTGTGGCCAGCACAGCTCAACAATTTGCTGCAGGAAGTCTCTGTCCACCCTATAGCTCTCCAATATCTCCAGCTCATGTAGCCCTTGGTAGGTTACCCTGGGTCTGTACACTCTTCTCCATCTTCTCACCGTATATATATATATATATATATATATATATATATATATATATATATATATATACATATACACATATATATATATATATATATATATATATATATATATATATATATATATATATATATATGGAAGCACTTTATATAATCGAATTACTGAAATCTCGAATGTCATATGGTCAAGACCATATGATCAACATTTCAGTAAATTGAATATGTAAAGTTGTAAAAAATAACACTTTGGGTTACTCAGCAGCATTCACAACATTACCACCCTCAGAACCTTGCACATGTTGGTTTATGAGAGCAAGAGCAGCCCCTAACATTTTGTCTGACTTAAGCTTTTTAAGCTTTCCCTCTTTGTATACTGCAGTGTTGCAGAGTTCTTGGGAAACAATAGGGGGGAATGCTGTTTGCAGAGTTTAAAGTGCTGGGCTGGGCTAGTCTGCTGCCTGTGTAATTGGCTGATTCTGATATATTTCACCTGGCAGCTCTGCTAGTTCTCCTTGGTTAACTTCCTACTACTTCTTTTCCTTCCTTTTGCCTTTCTGTTTCTGCCCGGGGGGAAATCACCGCACAAACAAGCGCAAACGTGCGCACACACGCGGGCACGCTGTGTGCATGTTTGCAAGGAGTTTCCTATCTTTTAACATTGTGCACCTTTGGTTTGAGGTTTTCAGATAGGATAACTGTAAGCACGCCTCTTGCAATCCTGAGCAACTCAAAGCAAACATAAGCCACTGTGCTCCAATTAGCTTACAGCCTGTCTGACACACACCCTCATGCTGTCACCTATATTCTACTCTACTACTCACCTACTCCTACTCTTACACTCTTGGGACATGACTCACATGCTGGGGAAAATTGGGATTCACTATCCTTATCCTCATTTGTATAGGATTGGCTACTAAGGAATGGTTACATCTCTCACACTGAGCTTCCCCTCCTTAGCAACCACTACTCAATGGTCATGTTGTCTTTCGCCTGCCATTCACCTGCATGTCAGAATAAGCTTTTTAGTGAAAATGACTATTTTTGGATTTTTTAAATTATTTTCTTGTTTTTATAAGTGCCGCACTTTTGCGAGGTGCTGGGTTATGCTTAAACATCGGAGATCGGGGAAAAACACAAAGTAAAATTTGTATATTTTTTTAAACATTTATAAATGCTAATGCCTTATATTTGGCCATTGACATGCTTCCTCAACTGTTTGCATCCTTTATTTGGAGGTGTCATAGCTCCGTTTATCTATTTGCAGAACGGTACTCTGTTACCAACGGAGTATATTTCTGCAGCTAACACTAAACTTCCACAGACAGGTTAGTGTTTCCTGGATCACAAATTTACCTAATTTGCATGGCTTTCACCAGCAAATGAAGTAATTTGCATACCATGATGCTGTCCATGCAAGAGTAGCTTAAGCAGCTCTCGTGCATGCCCCTGCCAGATGTACCTGGATCGCATGACAGACATATTGCCGGCGTGAGTTCCTACACTCTTCTTGCACTCCGTGCAAGCTTTTCTAAATCCGGCCCACATATCTATCTATATATATATATATATATATATATATATATATATATATATATATATATATATATATATATATATATATATATATATATATATATATATATATATATATATATATATATATATATATATATATATATATATATATATATATATATATATATATATATATATATATATATATATATATATATATATATATATATATATATATATATATATATATATACATATATATATATATATATATATATATATATATATATATATATATATATATATATATATATATATATATATATATATATATATATATATATATATATATATAGAAGCACTTTACATATCAATTACTGAAATCTCGAATGTCATATGGTCAAGACCATATGATCGACATTTCAGTAAATTGAATATGTAAAGTTGTTAAAAATAACACTTTACTTACCTTAAAATGTTACGTGCACACAGAGGCAAGGCTTCTTGTACACTCTGTGTGTACGTAATGTTTTAATCTTTTTTTTGGTGTTGACAGGAGGTGGGAAATCTCCCGTTTTGCGCTTCCGCATATAGTGCAATATGGGAGATTTCCCTTTTCCCCACTGTAGCGCGATCTCAGAGTTGGTATATTTAAGTAGGGGGGTGTGAGGGGTGCAGGGGGGTGAAGCCCCCCTGCAAAAGAGATGTTTGACTTTTTTTTTTTTTTTTTTTTGGGTTTCATTTTAGAAGTTCGAGTTTCCAAAACTCGATCTTTTGGTCTCGACCATATGAGGTTCGAGATTTTGGGAATTCGATCTTCTAAAGTGAATCCATATATATATATATATATATATATATATATATATATATATATATATATATATATTACTTATATATATATATTACTTATATATATATGTATATTGTTTTTGTTGTTACCCAGTGTTACAACTGAACATTACATGTAACATAAATAGGACAAGTTGAAGGGATATATATATATATATATATATATATATATATATATATATATATATATATATATATTTGGAATCACCTTTTTCTCCACATAAAGTAAATAACGTCTCTAACGGTATTTAAGCATAACCTGGATTCATGGATGGATAGCCATAAATTCATCCCTGGTTTAGCACCCTTGTCCATCATGGATTGGGGCAACATGAACATTTTCTGCTCATCTCTGAATTATTCATAGTTAAAACATAAGAGCTAAAAACTTTATGAAAATGTATGTCAAGGCTTCTAAAGATCATCATCGATTAATAAGCTAGTACGTACCTATGAACCTTTGAACATTACTTCGGAATATCATGTATGTAAAGTGTGTATGCTCAAAAACTGTAAGAAATATGATGCTGTTGTGCTTTTTTAATGTGTCAAACCTAAACAAAATGTATACAGGAAAAAACTTCACTGTCTTCTCCCACATTAATTTCAATGTGGTCTGTATGTTTTGTTTGTAATGATAATGTTAATATTGCTTGTTGGAAGGTTATCTTCTTGATTTTCACTATACAGGTTGTCTCTCAGAATGTAACATGACATTTTGCTAAAAAGTTATCATCAGTTTTTTTTTTGTTTATTAATTAATTAATTTATTTATTTATTGTCAATATGGTGCCAAACCAAATTTAATCTGCCATGTATTTCTGAATATTCTTATTTGTTTCGTGAAGATTTCTTATTTCTTGTTTCCATGGTTTAGATAGTGTAACATTTAGTAGTCTTGCGTGCACTGAAGTCAGTTTTCTTTCTCCAGCAGTTTCATTGCTCTCTGCTATAAAACTGTGGTTGACACTTCTCCCTATGGTTTCAGGACACTGATATGGTGATTTCTTCTGGATTTTCTCCTACCAGTCTGTCTGACCCTCTAGTTTACATAATTATTTTTTCCACAATTTCAAAATGACCTTGACATTTAGCTAAAAATTGTTCATTGTGGAGGAGGACATTTTAATACATGCTCTCCACATCTGAATTATCTGGTCCTTTCTATTGCACACCCCTTGCTTTGTATCATGAACCCTTTCCACATATTCTTCTACTATGGGCATCATCACACTCAGACTATCTTGCAAATCAGCACATAGTTCTATAATACTGTTAAATGTGGTTTTCTCTTTGTTCAAGCTTCTCTGGCAATATCTAACTGTCCATGAGTCCCATATAATAACTCAAATGATGTTGAGATATATTGTATTTATGTAATGGCAAAGACAAGATATGGTATTAACTAGTCTCAGGTTTTACCATCTTCTTCAATAACATTACTCAGCATCAGTTTTAATGTTCAGCTTATTACTCCACTAATCCATCTAGCTGGAAATGGTGCACTGAGGTTTTTAATTACTTGACCTATAAAGGACTGGCACATTTTGGTGCATTGCTCTGTACATAAATGGAGTGACCTGGTCAGTGAGTATTTCTTTAGCTACAACTATTGTGGAAAATAACAAGACAAATTCCCTACCCACAGATTTAGCATTAGCCTTATATTGGTAGATAACCTCGGTTGCATAGTTAAAAAATAATAAAGTTCTATTGAACCCAGTGTTATATTTTACCACCAACCAAACAATATCCATAGCAATAGTTTCAAATGGCACCTGTATGAAAGGCACTGAGATCAAAGGAGGTTTAATGTCTAGCTCAGGGTTTGTCTTCTGACATTCAACTTCTTTAATTTTTCCTAGCCAGTAACATGTGGATATATGCTTTACTCCTGTCAATTCTTACATAATTTTCAAGGGTGTGATTGTGTACTGACATCATCACTTGATTTTTGAAAGTTTGAGACATTTACAGTTGATGTACGACTTCTCTTTATATCTACATTTTTGGTACAATAACTTGCTTTTTTACTCCCTGGCTGTGTTCTATATGAACTACAAAGCAATCTGCCACCACATTTATGTGCCCTGTTCAGTCACAGCCTCACCTCAGGCTTTGTCCCTACCAAATGGTGCACTGCTGTATTCCTCTCCATAAAGGAGGAGTGATTACAGACCCTGGGAACTATCACTCCATTAGCCTGACATAAAGCTATGGAGCACATCATCATGGACCTGATTAACAAAGATAGAGGAAATCTCCAAACTCTGGACCCAACACAGTTTGGCTTTGTGAAAGGGAGATCAGGCCTGCTCAACCTGGTTGACTTCTTTGAGTCAGTCACCAAGGCTGTGGATGAAGGTAAGGCAGTGCATACAGCCTACCTCGATCTGGCCAAGGCCTTTGATACCATTCCTCACTCGGGAATTATTGATAAATTCACCAAACTAGGCCTCAACCCCTGTATCACTAGGTGGGTTGCAAATGGGCTCACAGATAGAACACACAGTGTGAAAGTAGCAAACTCCAAGTCAAACTGTCGAACAGTCACAAGTGGAGTCCCACAGGGATCGGTCCTGAGTCCTCTCCTGTTCGGCATCTACTTCTCAGAAGTCCAGGCCAACACATAGGGACTCTGGCTGCCCAAGTTCACAGACAACTGCAAGCTGGGAGCCATTATTAACTCCCCAAGTGATACAGACATCCTACAGAAAGGCGTCACTGAGACCAATGACTGGTGTCAAAACCATGGCCTTAAACTTAATGACAAAAATTGCTTTGTCATCCCCTTTGGTAAAAACTTAGTTCTCACTAACTACCACATCGATGGAAGCCCACTGAACACTGAAGGCGTTATAAGTGATCTGGGGACATAGGTTGACAGCAACCTCTCCTTCGACCACCACATTGCCACTGTGGTCAGAAAGTCCTTCTGTGTGGCACATCTCATTACCAAGGGTTTTGCATCCAGGAAGAAAGAGGTCATTATCTCTCTCTCTGTCTCTAGTCTTCCCTCATTAGACCGATCATTGAGTATAATGCCCCATTTGGCATGTACCTCACTAGATACCTGCAACAGCTGGAGAGGCCAAAGAAGTACCTGACAAAGAGGATCCTAGGCCTTAAACACATGTACTACATGGACAGACTCAAAAGACTCCAGCTATTCTTTGTCTCATATTGCCTACTCAGAGACGATCTCTGCTTAACTTGCAAAGCCCTGTGTGACCCGGCTCAGTTAGAAATCCTACATCTAAAGAAATCCCAATTCCTCCTCACCATATGCTCCAGAGACCTCAACCTCATTACCACAATCAACAGAACATGCTGGAGGGACAGGTTCATAACCCAGAGACTGCCCATGCTATGGAATACACTTCCCATACATGTCAAGCAGAGCACCTCACTGTCCCTCTTCAAGAGAAATCTTAATGAGTAGATGGGAAATAGAAAATTCACCCCGAGGATCACTCCAGTGGCTCTACTCGATAGAGGCACTGGGAACTAACGTCGGGTGGCACGATGCCAGGGCACATCTATGGGCTAAGCTTGTAAAGGCTCTAGGGGCATTAGCCTAGTACTTACCTATGAACCTATGAATTCTTGTTATGAAGTGAGAACATTTTGTTCAGTTTCTTCTCCTACCACTATAATGAGTTCATCCTCTCCCTGTGTCTTTTTAAACTTTATCTCTTTTACCTAAAGGGCAGACAGCTCTGTAGTCTCCTTGGGATCAGTTGTCTGAAGGTAGAAAGCACAACATTTTCTCCTACTAAAATAGAGACTGGAGTCTCAGTGTTTAGGCCTTCTCCTAAGACTTTCAGCTCATAGCATCACTCTTTAATGTCACTTCATACCTCTACATTATTCATTTTTGTTCCTTTTTTATAAATGTGATTTATAGAAACACCATACTTTTGTGTAAGTTTCCTAGATTTGGGCTCAACTCAAATATGATTAGAGTTCTACTCTAGGGTATCTTTTTTTCAGTAAACATTGCACTCCCAGTTTCATTTTCCTTTCTTGTTTGTTCTCTCTCTCTGCCAATGATATTATCTTTGGCTTCATTCTTTTCTTTGCCTGTAGATACATGGTGCATATATCCTTTCTTTATTTGAGGTTTCTCTTTTACAGTGACAGAAAAAGCTTAGAATTCTGACATTGTACTGTTTTTTCTTTTACTACCTTATTCTTTCCTATTACAAAGTTTCCTTTTCCCAGTAATTATCCTGTTACCTATAATTCTCCATATATATGGTTTCTGTTTTAACTTGACAGAAGGTTTAGAATTTTGCACAGGATGTACATTTTTATATTTTCTAGCTTAATTCACCTGAAGCCACCTTTTCAGTTAATGAATAATTCTCTTCATTTATGCTTTTGACTACCTACAATGCAATACTTTCAGGTTGCAGTAACACTTGTCCTCTCTGCTTTGTAACACTTTCGGTCTACAATATCTTGTTGTTTAACTCCTTTCCTTCTACTGGTTATGATCTTGAAGTTTGTTCTGCCATGGGTATACTCTGACATATCACTTTAAGTGTTGTAGGTTCATTCTCTCTTCATATCCTTAGCCACATTTTTATCCCTTTAGGTTCTATAATACTATGACTTGAACTTTGTTGGACTTGTACCCTTTTACAAATGTGTCTGCTGGTTGCTTTGACTCTTTTTCCTGGTTAGACAAAGGTAACCCTGTAGGCTTACTCACATACTGGTTCTCCTCCCCACAGTGACAAGGTGATCTATCAAAAGGATTACCATCTTCCCATTGCCATCATGTATTGTTTAAGTGGCAAAATTATTTTCCAGTTATTTATCATCCAATAAATCATGGACTGCAGAAAAAGAGTGAACTTCTTTTCCATGCATTCAGACTACATCAGATGCTTTCTTCGTGAGTGACTTCTTTTTAGAAACATACTGTTCCATTATAAACATAACAATGCTGTCTGTCATAGCATTTGCATCTGCATTTCAACAAGTAAAACACTTAATTTTGCAATAGCAGAATGACAGAAGGCTGACAACTAATCCATCAAACAGATTACTGCATTCCATAAGTTCAATGTTATCATCAACATGTTTTTTCACTGGTTACAGCTTAAAATGATAGAACAATATTATCATTAATTGTACAAGCTCTAGCTATGTAACACTTTTTTCCGCACATAAAACAGCATATGTCTATAGTTGTTATCTTCAGTCTGTTACCAGATATAAGTGTTGATTCTTCAATTCTAAACATAGTTTAATTGCATTGCAGTCTTTATACCAGTAAAATTACATGTTCATAGTCCTTGGGCTTAGCTTGTAACATCCACATTCATAAATAAACAGACAAATCCCTTTTTAAATCAATCAATGGCTAACAGTTTTGTAATTTTACTTTTGGTGTGTTGCCCCATAACCTATTTATAGTTTCTCTACATACCTTAAGTCATATAGGTTTATAGGTAAGTGCTAGACTAGTTGCCATTGTGGACAGTTTTCAGTTTAGCCAATTTCCCTTTTGGTGTTCGAATTAACCTGTCCCATTTGGTGTTACACTGGCCTTGCCCATCCCATGGTCATCAATTAAATATAACCCCTAGTAAAAATATCATAGCATAGATAATTTAAGTGAGCCCATGCATGCAGTAAAGCATTTAGGAGATGCTTCCCATTAATTTCCTATTACCCACACTTTAGAACCAAGGTGGACTTAAATATGGACATGGATGAGCTTTGTTTTATGTGGATGGAGAGTCTGGCCAAGAGCAATATTATCTACTGCAAAATATACCTCTTCCTCCAAACTGTTCTGCTGATGTGATGGAAGAGGTTTAGGTCCCAAGACCAGCTATTTCTGATATAGTTTGATTTGTTGATTTGCAATGGGTCCATCAGTATTGGGTCAGGTGATGCTTTGTATGCCAAACACAGGTCACTCATTAGCAGTCTGTAGGGTACTGAGTATAGTGATAGGGCTTTGAGTCTGTCCATGTTGGACATATTGTTTAAGCTTTGCCCACTTTTCCAGATACATGCCAAAAGGAGCATTATATGTAATGACTGGCCTAATGAGGGCTTAGTAAAAGAGGATAATTTCATCCCCAGATCTAAACACAATCCCTATATTTATAAGCTGTGCAATAGAGAAGGATTTTCTTATGACAAAGAACACATGTTGGTCAAAAGTTAGGTCGCCGTCCATGTGAGTTCACAAGTCCTAAGCAACTGGATCAACTCTTTTAGGGGTGTATTTTCAATGTGGTAGTTACCTGGGATAGATTATTTCAAAAAGGATAGTATAACATATTTTTAGTCGTTTAGTTTCAGTTCATGATTTTGGCACCTGTTATTTATTTGCACAAATCTTAACACAGGTTGGCTAAGTCATTTGGAGATTCAATGACTGCTCTTAGCTTGAAGTCTTCTGCAAATCTAGCCAGAGAGAGCACTTTTGTATTGGCTTTTACTTCAGAGAAGTAGATGCCAAACAGGAGAGCTCCAGAACTGAACTGTGCTGGACTCCACTGGTGCCTGGTCTCTTTGTGGAGGTAGCTTCTCCTGTATTGATATCCTGCATCCTATCCTTGATCC
The DNA here is from genome assembly GCF_019279795.1 of Protopterus annectens. NCBI lineage: Eukaryota > Metazoa > Chordata > Ceratodontiformes > Protopteridae > Protopterus > Protopterus annectens. Next base: position 334,157,079 of record NC_056727.1, on the reverse strand, counting down.
AACTGGCAATTCAAGGGGTAAAATAAGGTTGTATTAATAGTTTATTTAGCTTTTCTACTGTGCCTGATATGAGGATTGTGTCAAAAGCTATGGCCAAGTCAAGGCATGCGATGTGTACCATTTTACCTTCATCTATACACAATTGGTATTTTACCATTTTTATTAGGAGAAAATGTCTAGTTATGAAACATTTGAACTGATGTTTCAGATGTAATACTAACTTGAGCTAACAGTACTTCTTAACCAAATCATAGTCCTGATATTCAGTCCCTGTCATGCCCATTGTTCAAAGCTACATGAGCTAGTCAGGTAGAGAAAGTCTGCAAATTAAGAATATGCATACTCATGTAGTTGTCTGATGTCCACATACTTGATAACCTATTGGTAAATCAGTGCTAGACTGACATGGCACTCATGAATACCTGAATATATACTTACCCTGTGCCTCTCTGAGGTGTTGCAGTCTCTCCTGATGTGCCTCTTAGTTTTATACAATCTGCAAGAGCAACAAATAAGACAACACAGAAAGGAAGAATTGTGTGTGTTGCCATGTCATGGCAGTATATTGAATTGTAGTGGGTGGGATATAATTACAGTACTGAGGTGGTGAGTGGGACCTATAATATTCCTCTCATCAGTGAAGGAGGTCAGCTTTTCCCAACTTCATGTCACTATAATGATGGCAACACTGTTCACCTGTGCATGGGATGATAGAAACACAGTTACAGCTTTGGGAAAAATATTCCAAGCTTCTGCTTTGTACTGAGACCTGGCAAAGTCCCCCCCCCCGGTAGTAGCCACTAGCTGTAATTGTCTACGAGAGGGTGAACAAATATCCATGACTCCTCCTCACACCCTCTCTGCAATCTAAATGGAGTATAACCCTTACCATCACCTGCTGTGTCTTTTCTTCAAAGATCTCAGAAAAAATGACAAGGAAATGGTAACCAAATCAGATCTCATGTACTCCATTCTTTGTGCAATGACAGCCGCCATGGAGAATCACATTTGTGCAGAACATGTATTTATTATTTCTGCACTGTCTGTTTAGGTGAGAAACATGGCAGAATCAGATGGCCTTGTGTGCTGATCAGTTTGTGTGTGTAGATATATATATATATATATATATATATATATATATATATATATATATGTACACATATACATACAAACAAAGAGAGAGAAAGAGATATACTACACAGTAATTCCACCTCACGCTGGTTACTTGTGATATCTTAGTAACTATGCAAATAACATTCTCCCACTTCTGGGCATGTGCTCAAGGTTTTTTTATAATATTCATAATGTTGGTAGTCTTACATACAAATATGCACACACACACACACACACACACACACACACACACACACACACACACACACACACACACACACACACACACACACGCGTGTGCACAATACTAATGTTACACTGTAATGTTATGTACATTTTGTAAAGGTATTACAAGATGCATTGCTGTGACGCAAGAGTTATTTTGTGAAAGATTATGTATAGCATATCAGAAGTGAACCCAAGGCAAAATAATGGTCTATTGAACTGTGTGTGCTAACTAGTAATGCCATGGAGGAACTGACATTAGAAGCATAACGAAAGGTGAGGACTACAAACGTGTACATAACTGTGGGTATAAGTTATTATCACAGGCTACCTCTTTATGTGCATCAGAAAATATACAGTATATATTATAATAATGTGCTTATGGCATCATCTGTATCATACTGTCATATGTCTGTGATGCAAGTCTGTTTTAATTCACTATATCTGCAGACTGACATGGTAATAGACAAATGAAGATTTGTTCATTATATTACCACTATATTCACTATACAATATTTCTTCATTGCCTTAATAATTAGAGATACAAATAATTTTTATGCGGAATACTTTCCCCTTGCATTAACTGTTTTTATGTCTTCAATACTAACTTACATATGCTTACACCAAGCCCAGGTGCATGGCTGATAGCAAAGTTTTAGCATGTGTATAACTATGTCTTCAGCTTTTGCCATAAAACGAAAACCATCAGTTCTGTACAGTCATCACTGACCAGCGATGCTGCTCTATGCCAACATCATACAAAAAATGACCACAAAAATGTAATTTATAGTATATAAGACATTTGTTGTGCATGTGTTTGTGTGATATGCTTTGGTTTTAACTTACATCATTAATATTTTAGTAGAGTCCAAATGTAGAAGACAAGGCCCCACAGGCTACATGTGAAGGGAATGTGAACCCAAGTATATATCAGGCATGTTTAGACATGTCCATTATCCTGATATTCCACTGAAACAGTGTCAGTATCTTCTAAAGGTTGTTTAGATGAACTTTACACATTTAATTACCTGTGTACATTACAGTTACATTTCCTCATTTCCTAGCAAATGTACTTTTTATTCCACAGCATTCTCACTGATGTGTGGCATTATTATTCGTGAGATGGCCACTCTGGTAGATACATAAATAACATTATCAGTATCTGGGTCGATAACCTAGTAATCTCCTATGATCATATGATCCTATGAAAATACTTTTTTGAATTCACTAATGTCCAGTATGCTAAGTGTGAAGCATGGATGTCATTCTAGTTTGCACAGATTTTGGCTAAGTCTTTTGAGTATGCTTAATTTTTTTTTCATTTTTTGTCATACGATAAGAACTATCATTCCCTTAGAGACACTGATGACCAGCACCAGTGTGCAATGCACAATGGCAAATATCATACAAAGGATGAAAATAACATGGATGAAAAAAAAAATTGTGATTTGTCAATTTTGTGGGTTTCAGCAATTAAAAGATGTACATATTATTACAATTTGAGGAAAACAACACCTTTGCAGGACTTGAACACTGCACCTACAGCACTGCAATGGAACGTTGCCATAACAAACATGTTGCAACACGTGAACAGTTAAACAAAAGGCAGAAAGTCATGTACAAGTTCAACTCTTGTACTTTTGCAATGGATAATTAGGTTATACTACACACACTTATGAAGCCGGAATTTTGTTACTTTTTGATGCACATTACATTTGTGACCTGGGAGTATAGGGCAGATGTGAGGATAACAAGGAAGGGGAGGGTACAAACACTGTCTGCAGGCAGTTCATGGAATGTCTTAAAGCCTAGCATAAGTATATACACACACATACACACACACACACACACACACACACACACACAGATATATATATATATATATATATATATATATATATATATATATATATATATATATATATATATACTTTATTTCTAAGCCATTTTCACATTCCTGGGATATAATTCACAATGACAGGCATCTGTACCCAATGTCAGAGATGTATGTACAACCACCTCACATAAAGTTAAAATGACATGGCCAGCATGTGGAATGAGGTTCAGTCATATGTCTCTGTGAGTAGATGATAGAGGTATTTGTAAGAGTTGTCTATCTGGCACACATTTTTAAACTGTCCTGTTAATTATCATGAATCATTAATTCATCATTGACAGACCAGTATTGCTCATCGTGCATTAGCTAGTCAAAAATCATAATCCCTGTTCTTGTGCTGCTCAGGCATATACATGTCATTGTGTAGAAACCAACATCATGTTTAACTCCATTGTTCATCGTGGAAATTAGGTGATTCAGAAAGTGTGATGACTTAGCTAATTAGCATATTTTATGTTCCCAAAGGGGTTTATTTACACCTTAAAAAGCGTAATGTAGGGTATGGATTTTCCATCGCACTATAGAAGATTGCTTTCTTCACCAAGTGCTGCTGGGCCTAACTTGCCTCATTTTTTTTCTCCAGGACTAAAGAATACACTTTCACAAAATATTGCAATTATGCCTTCCCTCATACAACTGCTCATTTGTACTATGCTGATATTTATTTATGCTGTGCAGTCTACCTGTAGTGTTTACTAAAACCTGTTCAAGTGATCTTAACTGTTACTGATGTGGTCCGGACAACACATACTGGTGTATAGACTTGTGCATTACTGTAGCAGGTAAACAATACAGACATTTATTTTCTGGACAGGTATATCTCTTGACATGTTGCACTGTAATGGTGGACAATAAACAAATGTGAAAAGCTGTTGCCAATGAGAGAGTTGTAGCTTTTGTTACATTCCCCATTTTATTACTGTGCTTGTGATGTTGTCTGCTTGTTAGGTGAGCATTCTTGCATCTCTTATTCTTTTTTGTCTTCTGTTGTTGTTGGGGGAAGGTAACAGGACATTACGGTATTTGTTGCATTTCCATAGACTGCAGCTACGTTGAGTGTTATATTGCAGAACTTGCACTGCTGTTTAGATTATTGTTTGTATTTTTTTAGAGTGCTGGTATATTTGCGTTACACTTGAGTTCACTGACTGCTACTGATATACTTAATTGTGAAGTGTGTGTACTACCTATGTGTTAACTTGTGTTGTGATGTCTATTTTTTATTCCATTACAACAGGGATAGCCTCCTAAAACCTTTAATGCACATCCTCACAGAAACCTCATCTCTGAGAGGCTAAGAATGAGGTGATAATACAAGTTCAGTGTCTCCATGATGGACCATGGCTCTTGGATATGTACACCACTGGAAAACCCTTCCCTGACTGTGTCTGCCAGAAAGTGGTCAAGGATGTCAATGCTGTTGGTGACCAGGGCCATATTTACTCACTGGTCTGACATAGGGCCAGTGACATCAATCACAAAGCCAAGCTCAGAGCAGAGGCAGTGTCATGGGAGAGGAGGGCTACTGGTGGTGACCCATATACCAAGCCACCACTTACTGAGATGAAGCAGTTGTTGTCATCAATTAAGAGTGCAGGCAGCTCATCAGAGTTTCACATTGTGTTTCTGTATATTGTGGCAGAGGTGGAAAGGCCCCAGAGGATTTCCACTAGTGATGCTACTAGTGATGGTATGCCACTAAAATATTTTTACATCCACCTTTACAGATAATAGTCACATGTATACTTACATTAACACTCTCATCTATTGCATCTAAGTACATCTGATACTGATGTGCAATGACCATCTGCACATAGCGTGGATATAGTTACTGTATTAATTATAACCAAAAGTTTGTATCCAACGGTGTAAATCCCCCTCACTCATCGCCATGATGGTCGAGAAAAAGTGGCCTTGTTGGGAACCCACCTTGTAAACAATGTCAATATTGCAAGTACATATGTGAAGCGAATACTTTTGAGCACCCAGATACTGGTCAGATATTCACGTTTAAAGTTGATGCCACATGTAATACAGCTAACTTGGTATACTTGGCTAGGTACCAAGAATGCCAAGCTTTTTATGTTGGTAAGACTAATAGGGCACTTAAAATTAGGATTAGAGAACACTTGTATGCCATTAGGATTGGACATAGTAACAATGCATTGGCTAAGCATGTAGGCCAATATGGTAACCAACATAGCTTTACTTTTATGGCTATAGATAGTGTCCTGCCAATATTAAGACAAGGGAATATTTGTAACACTACTGAGAGAGTAGAAGTTAATTGGATGATTCGCCTTAGAGCAGACAAAGGCAGTGGCCTTAATGAATGAGCTTCCATTCGACCAGTGTTAAGAGCCAGACGCCTTAAATAAGCGCTATTTACAATATTAAAAACCCATATATTTATGTTTAGTTAGGTTTTAGTGTAAATATATAATGATAGGCTTTTATAAATGCCTTTAAAGTATTTTAAAGATATTTGTTATAATTGTATGTAATTTGTCAATTGCTGACTTTTTTAACTTGTGTCCTTGACGATTAGTGACTTCTACTAGTTTTGTGAATATTGTTTTGTATGATTAGCATACTTATAATGTTTTTGATAGTTTTATACATGAATGGTATACGTAGAATAACACAGTTTAATGCATCTATAGTACATACTGAAAAAATTCTATTTACATATTTTATTTATTGAGCTTCATGCAACAGTTAATGCTTCCAAATGTTGTAGTAATTGTTTTTTAGATATGCTTTTCTAGCAACAAACATTATATAGTAGTATGTTTTAGTTAGTATTGAATGATGTGTACCTAGCAAATTCTATATAGACATGAATTTATTCTATCTAATACAGAAATGTTATGACACTGAACCTTCCTTAATGAAACTTTCAATAATTTGGTTTGTATCACTTTAAAGCTTTATAAGATGAAACACATGACTACTATAAAAGGAGCAGACTGATTTTTGAATGTTAACGGTCTGAGGAAGCAAATGTGAAAGCGCTTACCGACAACAGTTTTATCAAATAAACTTTTTTACTTTTACATCTAAGCTTGGTTCTTGGAAAACATCCCAGTTGCAGATACAGGCACTTTATGAATGGATTATTGAGAAGCCTTGGTTACCTCTCTGCCTTTATATTTGGCTTGCTCTTTACTGTATTAGTTATGTTTAGTAGTTAGTGAAATTATAGCACTTACATGTGTGATTGTGGTATGTTAGCATAAGCATTATGGGTATGTTATTGTTATTTTTTGGGTGTATTCACAGGTGAACTATTGCCTGGCACCACCACGGGTCTATATTAGATACTCGAAGTTACTGAATTTCGAATATGATATGGTCGACACCATATCATCGAAGTTCAGTAACATTGAATACCTTATAAAAAAATTAAAACAAGACAGGAAACACAACTACTTGCTGTAAGCAGGGGGGATAGCCCCCCTGCACCCCCCCACACCCTCTGCTACTTAAATATACCAACTCTGAGATCGTGCTACAGTATAGGAAAGGGAAATCTTCCATTTCTGCACCATAGTGCATTAAAGTGTGATCTTGGAGTTGGTATATTTAAGTAGCAGGGGGTGTGGGGAGTGCAGGGAGGCTTGCCCCCCTGCTTTAACCCATCAGGGTACGTTTCCTTTATTTTATTTTTTTTTTCTAATTTCGAAGTTATGGAACTTTGATCATATGGTGTCGACCATATAGTATTCGAAGTTTTATAATTTTGATTTTGTAATATAGACCCACCAGCACTGGCCTTACCTCCATTTGATGTCCAGGGATCCTTATCTTCCTCCTCCTCTGATAATGATGATGATGGTGATGATGGGAGGAATAAAAAGACACAAGAGGCATGTCAGATCAAGGAGTGTGGCCCCCAACATGCCCTCCCCACAGTATGGGCACAGTCAGTATGGCTGCACAAACCCATAACAATGAAACATCTGACAGTGGACAGATTGATAGGGACATGGTTTATTAGGGTAGTGTGGTAGCCTTAGGTGTGGGCATGGCAACATTTACATGTAGCCATTGTGAGCGGGAGGTACCACACAGGAGTGTCAGTAAACATGCTAATAGAAGGTATGCGTTCTACCCTCTACCAAATGTTGGTGTTTCAGTAGTTGCCATCTAAGATATGTGCTGGGCCACCATAGTGGCACAGGCAAGTTAAACCAAGGCCTCAAAAGAGGTCTTAAGACTGCTGTGCATTCCAACATACAGGACTGCATGAACCACGTGTGTGACTCCTTGGACAGACTGAATGACACATTGAGACAAGCAGTGTCTGTACTGCATCTGTTGTGGTAGGGGCAGCATCCACAAGGTTGGCCTGCTTATGCATCATCAATCACAACTAATGCGGCCATGAATATGTCTGCTACATTGATGATGGATCTGTGTACACCAAGACAAGGTTGTCCATTTGATTGTGTTTTGGATGTGGTTGTGTTGACAGCTCATCCTGCAGACACCATTCACATTCTTGTAGCACTCCATCTTCTCACCAGGGTTATGGAACTAGCAGGACAATTCCAAGCAGAGACAATTATTGTGGGCAAGATTGTCTATAACAAACTGGATCCTCTTCCATGCATAGCCCAATCCTGGCTAGTATTCCAGGGCACATTGCTGGCATAAATTAGCTCTGTCTGTGCAGACACACACACACACACACACACACACACACACACACACACACACACACACACACACACACACACACACACACACACACACGCGCGCGCGCGTACTAGACACCACACTGACCATAACACCTACCACACATAAACACACACACACACACACACACACACACACACACACACACACACACACACACACACACACACACACACACACACACACACACACACACAAGATACCACACTGACCATAACCCCTACAACACAAAAACACCCCATATCTGGTCACACTTTGCTTACTTACTATTATTTTAGCTCTCACACTCCCACACTTCCCCTGTAAAAGACATACTCCTGTAATCCCCTCCCACACTATGCAATTGATGAGGACTTTGCCCTCCTCTTTGCACAATCTATAATATAAGGTTGCCTCTGTCTGATGCAGAGTGCCAGCCATTTCATGGATAGGCAAGGTCTGGTTTTCCTGTGTACACCTAATCATTTTTAATGTGCATTTAGTCTGCTTGCCTTGCATAGTAGTAGTAGCAGCTATGTAGGATAGCTTTCTCATCCACTTGATGGATGTCTAATTTGGGCTACTTGTGTCTGATGCACAGAGTAGCCAGGCAATGCATGGGTAAGCACTGTCTGTTTTGTTTGACTGCATCATTGTTAGTGTCTGTATTTGTTGTGTATATCAGTTTATGTAGTATGATATCCCTGTACAGATAACATCATTTTTACTGTCTGTTTGGTTATTGAAGTATTTGTTTAAGAAAGCTTGATCACACATCTCTGCTGCTGTTGAGGACAGAGGGGTGGCCTTGGGCTGTCTGTATCTGATGCTTACAGTAGCCAGACAATGCATGGATAAACACAGTCTGGTTTGTTTGCATGCATCAATGTTACTGTTTGTATCTGCTGAGCTCTTATGTTATTTATATGGTGAGTGCATGTGCAGTTCACTGACTCTCAGCAAATGCCATACCATGCTGTGCCTGCTTCTGTCTGGCATTGTCATCCCCTGCTGCTGGCTCCACCACCTTCTTTGTGTCAGCTGCTGCTGTCCATGGTGCTGAGAACTGCAGTACCTGCACTGGGCCACCCTGTTATAACTCTCTTCTAAGTAGCTAAGTTGACACACACAGTCAATATTTCGGCACAGGTAGTGGAGTCATATGGCAAGGCACCTCTATATGTATCCAGACAGTGGAAATATGCCTTGAGCAGTCCAAACACGTGTTCTGTGATGTTTCTCATTTGTTGATTGGAGTAGATGCAACCCTGGTTGGTGGGGTTGTCTGGACTTCTTTAGATTCATGACCCAAGATTCTAGGACTTTTCCAGCATTCCCCACTAGTTGTCCCCTTGGGAAGTCCCCCTTTCAAACCATTGGTAGAGGTCACAGGTGTGCCATATGTGGGAGTTGTGGAAACTGCCTTAGTGGCCAGCATAGACATTGTAGATGATACCTCTGCATTACAGCCTGCCTAACTGATGAAGTGATAACCTCTGTGGTTCACGTACTCCACCTCACTTCACAAGGTGGGACATTTATTTCAATGTGGGTGCAGTGTATGTCCCCCAGCACCTCAGGGAAATGGGCTGCATCATAGAAAACTCACATAGTGTTAACTCTTTTACCTTTGGTGCATGGAAACCACATATGCACCCCTACATGTTACACCATTGCATAAAGAAATTGGTGAAGTATTATTGAGGCATAAGCCTGTGAAACCCCCACTGTATGCCTTGTAGGTCATGAAAGGTCCCTGTAACTAAAATTTGTAAAGTCATGCATACCGTAGCATCCACTGATATGGGTTATCCACAATTTCCATTGGGCTGCAGATTGGGGTGACACATGTCCATTATTTGATGTTTGGTGTCCCTACCCACCCTGTAGCAATCAATTATTTTGATTTCATGGAGCCCATGTTACGTTAAAAATCTTACACCTCCGGGGGTGTCTGACAACATCAGAAGCACCAGCACCTTCTATCAGAGTCTTTTGCAGATACAGATTTGCAATGGTTGCAGCAACATCAAACATATTCAAGTGAGTTCTGGTGGCTAAATAGGAGCATGCAGCCAAATTAAGAGCTAAATTGGGAGTAACTTGTTTGTTTTATACAATTCTGAATCACTCTGCCATGTTTTTTTTTTTTTTCATTAGCATACAAGACTGCCCATTATATAATCATGAGCACATAGCTCTACGATCTCATGTTTTCAAATGGGGTGCAATGTGTGCTGCTATTTCCTGAATTGTACACATCATGCTCATTGCTGTTCGGCATGCAAATGAGTTTAGCACAATATGCAAGCTTTCATGAATCCTGGCTATAGTTTTTTCTGATAGCCTATCTCAGAGACTTCAAAATCCATGCATTCTCTTATTTTATTTATTTATTTATTTATTTTATATATTTATTTTAAATGGAAAGTCATATGTCAGACATGATGCATTCCATGGCTTTAAAAATTAGACTAATTAAGCTGGTGGGTCTACAGTCCCAGGGTGTGTATTACAACCCCCTTAAGAAGAGGCATTACAACAGTCATTCACCATACTTCATGGACATACCCTGTGGCTAAGCTTATGTTAATCAAGATCAAAAGGGGTTTCATGACAGCATGACTGTTGTTATGTACTAAGCACTGAGGTAAATTGTCTAGATCCATTACAGTAGTTGTTTTTATTTTTTTAAGATCATATTTAGGGCATGCTCCTTGATGATTTTTGGGGATGTAAGGGACTTGGTGATTTGGAGAATTTTGTTGACTGTTTCAGGGATAACAAAGTTAGCAGATGACTGCAAACTGGAAGCTATAATAGAATCACCTAATGATGTAGACCTCCTAATAAATCTAGACAAAGCCACAAATAATCAGGGGACAAAGACCCCAAAATAGGGACACTTTAAAAATATTGTACTTACACACTTAGAAAGCTGATAGAATAACAGATTTTGCAGTAGCATGAATTTTCTGAAGGATATTAAGTCTGAAAATCAAATGTCTGCCATTGTGTCTGATTTTAGTCCTCAGTTATTTGCCAGTGATGTGCCAGAAAATATAATTTTATGAGAAATGGACCAAAAATATGTGTCAAAAATCTGGACATTCTGTGCAAATCTGAACAGTTGAGAGGGATGAACTGAATTTGTGTGCGTGGGTCCAATATCAGACACATATAGCTTTCTGAGCAGACATGGTATATTAACTTCCACTTGTGGGAAAAATTTAACCTAAAAAAGGCTTCACCCATCCTGTCATCACACTTTTTTCCACAAATATCATCTCTGCATAACACTAATAAGGGCCAACTTTTCATAAGTGGAGTCTCTTACTGCAAAAGTCAAGCTTCTTCTGTGGTTCTCTATATTGTGCAACTAGATAGGTATGTGGTTCAAATCCAGCACTGGTTACCTAATGTGACTGTATGTACTGTCATGTATAATTGTGTCTGTGACAACACCCCTTATGTAAAGTTCCATTTTGGAGGTGTAGTTCACTTGCACAAAGCTACCTTTTAAATTTCTATTACCCCCAGGCAATACCCAGTTCTGGGAACCCAATGGTTACAACATGCTTTCAAAAATGAACTATATCACAGTTGCAGTATATGTTATTCTGTGGCACTGGCTGTTAATACTGTGCTCTCTAGACTGCACAACTAAAGAGGGAGGAGGTTTGAATCCAGCAATGATTGACTAATGTGAGTGTGTGTTTGTCTGTTATGCTGCATAGTAAAGGGTTCTAAGGCATGTAGTATGTGTAGCACTGCATTGCCACTGTGCACTTCAACTACCTTTTTAGAAGATCACTGTATTAAAGAATGGAGATGTCATTCATTCAAATGTGCACTATTACAATTGTAAACCAACATCTTGTGTGACATGCATTTCAGGTGGTGTTTTCTGTACCTTGTGATCGTTTGTCTGTTCAAATCCAGCCATTACTACTTAGACCCATGTGTATCAGTATGACTGTGAATGTACACGTAGGTAACAATGTTGCCACCCAGCTATCTGCTGCGTACTTGTATAACTGTGAATTCATATTACAAAAATGTATGCTCAATTTTCACACAGAAATTCTTTTTTGGATAATGATGATGGCATGGAATGACATTTGGCTTACCCATGAGAACTACTAAGGTTCTTTCTGTGGCCTGAGGAAATGAGACAATGTTCTAGAGGCTGTTGCCTTAGTAAGACGTGTTTAAATCTGTTACTCTCCACACATTGTGCATGATTACCACTTCCTGTCACAGTGGCAACTGCATTACACATCACATGTTTGTGTATACCTAGCAGCAGACAGTGTTGTCTGAGAAATACACATACAGCGACAGTCTTTTAAAAAACTTACAGGCACACATATCTCTTACAGCAATAACATGAAGTCATGACTTAGAAAACTCAAACATCTCAGAATTTTAGCAGCACTTGCACCATGGCATGTGCATTCTTCAAAATATTACGTAGCTTCTGTCATCACATAATCAGAGGCTCGAAACAAACATTGACTGACTGTAAGCATTGTGTGTTCTAATGCTGTTATGCATTAATGACATCCACAAGTGTTATAAAATGCAGATATTACACTGAGAGAAGCAGCCCCCAGCATTTTATATCATGCAAATTGTTTGCAACACAATTGTATGACTTCACATAGGTGGGGTCTCACAGCTTTGTTAAGACTTCCACTGTGGTGGGTGTGATTCATGCATATGTTGGTAATGAGTGGCCTTGCATGGCTTCTTGTTCAATTCCAGCAACAGGCAACATGATATGAATGTACTGACAATATATAAACAACACTGCATGAAGGTAGATTCTCAGTTTTTACTTTGGAGAAATGCATATATACTCATTTTGTAATTTCCTGCCATTGAAACAGTTGTTCTGCGAATGTCATGGTGTGAGTGCTCCTGAGGCACATGCATTGAGTAATGATGTGAATAGCATTCCTGTACAGAGTGTGGCTCAGTTCTTGGACAATGTTGTACGAAACAACATGAATAGCTTTCTTGGCTGAGAGGCATTGATATTGCACTTCTGATAGTTGTGTGAACACAGTTACCTTATCATTCTGACAGAAATATACTGTACAAATTATCCTCATATGTCCTTTCTTACTGCACACATTAGTTTAATTTATTTTCAATGATTTGTGACAGATCTATTGCTCTGTCTTGTGGCAGATGCATTCAATATACAGCTCTGTAGTGTGTGCAGTATGATAGGCAGGGGGTTGAATCTTGTAACATCTGTCTGTCACATAACTGTGTCAGACAGGAGTGGCTTAGGCAAAGAAAGTAGTTATGACACAGTCAGAGGGCAATAGTTTTAAGGCATCATCATCCAAGGTAGGGGATACATACCCATTACAACAGATAAGTGCTGTAAGCCCTTCAAGTGTGTTTGTCATGACACACAAAGTATGCCTATTTCTGTCGTGTCACATGTAGATACACATCTGTCTGATGTCTGTCCTGGCATGTGTTTGAGTCTGGCAAAATGCATATATTGAGTATATCACTGACTGCTTACAGGCATTACTTAATTTCCAAATAAGAATGTTCTGTGTTGCACGTTTTCCTACAAAAATTTAGGCATTACTGAAATTGTTTTCTTGGCACTGTACAGCTTTGTAGGACACGATGATTTACTGTATGGTATTATGCATGATCATCATAAATTGTGATTGGGGCTGTGTTAGGACACTTTCTTGTGTGCATTTGTTGTTTGCATGCTGATATGGTAGTGTTTGCTGTAATTTCTTGTGAACGTGACCGATATAATCATTTAGTAGATGCACTACATTTATAAATGGAGATATTGGACAGCTGCAATGTCATCAAAACTTTGTTGTCATTTGCTGTGTATTTTGAGCATTATGATATTACTCTTTATGAAGTACATGAATATCAAGCACATACTTGTCTAATACATGTTTCAAGATAATATACCCTCTTTCTGTGGTTGCCAAATGACAACAAATTGTAAAACATGTCCATTTCTGATGTGCATGACACAACATTTGTAGGACTCATTTATTCTTGTTTATACATGATGAAATGAAGAATATAGCACTACTGTCAGTTATCACATGTACACTCCTGTACATACATGTCATATTCAATAACTGCAGCCTGTATGAATAGCCCCTAATGTATCTACTGTCCTTTCTAACAGTTATCTCAACTTGTCATGTTATCAACACACACACAGTTTAGTACCTTTTGTGATTTAATTTCACATGATGATTTGTACATTTGGCCAGTGGATAAGGGGGAGAGACTGTTGTAATGAATGCAACTGATTATGTTAATAATATGTTTATGATTCTAGATGATGTCCAAACTCTGTTCACTGCACTCAGCGACAAGAATATACTAAGCTTCCTATTATTTTCAAAAATGCCGTACTAATTTATTAAAAAATGTATATAAAACATTAGGTTAAGCGCTTTCATCTATCAGTAAGTAGACTTCATCAGAACACTCCATTGTTACCAAGACAGATTTTTATACAATTTGCTAACCAATACCCAATTTCTTTCCATTGCTGTCATGTACTTCAATTACATATTAAAGTGCTCAGTGCATTCATTATTTTAACATTGTAATTACCCATTACTTCTTTAAATTCTGTTACATATTAAAACTTACTTATACTTTAATACCACAATCCTATCCTAACACTACATCCTATAAACATATGTTTGCCATATGTTATGCTTATATTTCCAAATAAATACTTCCCCGTACATGTCTAATTTTATAACAAAACTGTCATCTATACTTAAAATATTTATAAAAAAGAAGCACGTATGCTCAGGGGAAGCAAAGCTTCGACCCAGATTTCCAACAGACAAGCGGAAGGTGCAGTTTCGCAAAGTTGAGCCTCTAATGGATCCATGAACATGGAGAATGGTGATGTGAGTTATGGTTTGAGAGGGGACTTATGCGGATCGGAGGTCAACTTGAATATTTCAGGCGCCAAACCTAAACGGGTTACTCCCAAAAGGACTTATGCTATGGTGGGACATTCCTCTTCTACAGGTAGTGTACTTGAATCTCAAGGGAATATTAATGATGGGCAAAAGAAACGTTATGAGTTAAACCAATTTTTTTATTTTAATATGGATTTTAATGATGAAGCGGATGCTAATGGACAGAATGATATTAATGACAATAATCAGCACAACAATAAAACACTGAAGGACTTTATATACGAATTTGGTAAAAAATTGAAGTTGTTAAAAAGTATACAATTGGACAATATTTATTTGAAAAAATGTCTTGATTTAGGAATTGTACCAATGGGGATGAGATTCTTTAAGCAACCTATTGGGATTGAAATGAATGAGACTAATATGAATGAATGTATGAATATGTTTGACAACTTTGGATTCTCGTTTATGAAGTTTATAGTAACCTGTAATGATAAGAAAATTTGTAGTCTTATGTCCGAGTTAGAACAGTTGGACGATATCATTACTCATGATTTGTTGTATGATGAATATGAGATGTTTTATAACACACAGTATACATGGGTGGAAAACAATATTAAGAAGCAATATGATAGGAAATGTAGAAAAATGAGAAGAGACTTGGGAACAATATGAGAAGCATGAGGCTTATAGGTGGGGATTTAGTAAGGCAAAAATGAACCAAAATTTGGAGGGGAAAGATATGATTGAAAATAAAGATGTTAAACATCACAATACAGATGTGAAAGGAAGGAACAACAACAATTGCAAATTTGTAGAGAAAGAGAGGGGATGGCAAGGAAGGAACAATCAACAAAACAGGTTCCAGAAAAATTGGAGACAAAACAGTGGTGAAAAACACCAGAAATACAAGAGCAGAACAAATTGGCAGAGAAATTGAGTATTGTTAAACATAATGAAGTACACTTTAGTTTAGGTTAATTTAGTATTTTTAATTATACACAATTGGAATTAAAGAATGAGCATTTATTTTTATTTTCCAAAGGAATGAAGTATGTACCTAATAGTTATATTAACATTGTAGACTATATAATAGAATTCAAAAAATACATGAGAAAATTAAATTTAGCTCTGTATTTTAAAAATGATAAGGAAAGAACACAGCAGAACATTTTTAAGAGGAAAAGTACATTCACCCCCCCCCCTATGAATAATACTTTGGCTATCTTTGAAAAAGTAGTCATTGATGAATTATATGAGTATGGAAATAAATGTAAAACATTAAAAACGAAATTCAATTTAGACTATAATGAATTTCAATTATTGAAGAAATACAAGGGAATAGTAACATATGGGTTATGAAACCAGATTAGGGGGTGGAGCGGTTATATACGATTCAGCTGAATATGTTAATAAAGTTAATTCAATCCTATTAAATTCAGGAAATTATGAGATATCTTCCATAAATGAAGTAAACATAGGATATCACAAAATTGACTTATAGTTGGAGGAATTCCTACTTGATGGTAGGATCGATATGGACATGTATAAATATTTGAAAGTAGAATATCCTTTTATCAGTACTATTGTGGGAATACCCAAGGTACACAAAAAACACTATGGACCCCCCTTTCCATCCAATCATATCTGGTAACAAATCCAAAACCTTCCCCTTTGGGACAATAGATATTTGGTTAAAACCAATATAAGACAAAATTACCCATATAGTAATTGATTTGTGGGACTTTTTGGGTAGACTAGTCCCTGAATTGTGCAACAAGGACATTATTCTAGTAACAATAGATGTTGTTGACCCCTTCTCTTGTATACCTAAGGAAGATGGTTTGAGAAGGTTTGGTAATAGTATTGAGAAGTATGGAAGTCTGTCATGGGACACCACATATTTGATATTGGAATTCATGGAAATTGCATTAACTCACAATTATATATTGTTCGAGGGAGAATATTACAGGCAGTGTAAGGGGGTAGCAATGGGGGCGGCTTACGCCCCGATTTTTGCAAACCTGGTCCTCCTTGATTGGAAAACTGAGTACATACTGAAAACTGCTTGGTGTGAAAATATTACTAGCTATGTTAGATTCTTGGATGATATATTTATTTTATGGAAAGGAAATGAAAGCAAATTACATGAATTTATTGGCTATCTGTATTCATCCTTTGAATATTTGAAAGTTACATTTAATATAAAGAAGAACAACATTTTATATTTAGATACATATATCTTTGCTGATAATGGGGAATTCAAGTCAAAAATATACAGAAAAGATACTTTTAGCAATTCATATTTACAATATTCCAGTTGTCAGCCAAATAGCCAAAAATGCAGTATTATAAAAGGTCAATATATACGTGCTGCAAGAATGACCTCAGATTATACAGAAATGGTAAAATAATTGGACCTTATTGGGAATATGTTTAGGGACAGAGGGTACCCTACATATTTAACAGAAGACACCAAAGACTATGTGAAAAATGAATGGGGTAAGAAATATAAACCCATATTACGTGCTGGGTTGACTAGAACTTTGGATGAAAGTAAGGTAAAGGATGGTGAGAGTGTATCCAATTACAAGAGAGATTGCATATTTCAACATGGACCGTATGTACAAGACATAAAAGAAATAGTAGAATCAAATTGGAATATTTTGAAAACAGAACAAAATGTATATAAAATGATGGGAGAACATCCCTTGTTTGTTTCCAAAAATGGTAGAAATTTAAAAAGTTAATTGGAAAGGAAGATATCAAAAAGGGATGAAGGCATGTACCAGTAAGTGTGAGCAGTGTAACCAGTGTAGTCAGATAATACAGGTGCCCACTCTTATTTTGGAAGATATGAACAGAACGGAGGTAATATTTAAGAATGGAAACTGTCGTACCCCACATGTAGTATATCTAGCTAAATGTACAAAATGTCCATGTTATTATGTGGGCAAGACAGACAGATGCTTAAGGAATAGAATTTATGATCATGGATATTGTAATAGGAAAAAGATATGAAAAATGCTCTATGGAGGCATCTGAATGTCAGTAGCACCTGTGACTCTTTTAAATTTGGTATATTAGAGCGTATCAAAATGAACCCTAGGGGAGGTGATATACGTAAGAAACTGGGTGAAAGGGAAACCAGATGACAGGTCAAGTTAAATGCTTCGGTTTACCCAGGGATGAATGAAAGCATATCCATTAAAACTATATTAGAAAATTATAGTTAAAGTATGTAATAACATATTATGCTTCTTTTCTTTTAAAATGCCCACTTATTGGTCGTTTGCTTCTTTTTTATAAATATTTTAAGTATAGATGACAGTTTTGTTATAAATTAGACATGTACGGGGAAGTATTTATTTAGAAATATAAGCATAACATATGGCAAACATATGTTTATAGGATGTAGTGTTAGGATAGGATTGTGGTATTTAAGTATAAGTAAGTTTTAATATGTAACAGAATTTAAAGAAGTAATGGGCAATCACAATGTTAAAATAATGAATGCACTTAGCACTTTAAATATGTAATTGAAGTACATGACAGCTATGGAAAGATATTGGGGATTGGTTAGCAAATTGTATAAAAATCTGTCTTGGTAAGAATGGAGTGTTCTGATGAAGTCTACTTACTGATAGATGAAAGCACTTAACCTAATGTTTTGTATACATGTTTTAATAAATTAGTACGTCATTTTTTGAAAATACTAGGAAGCTTAGTGAATTCTTGTTGCTGAGTACAGTGAACGGAGTTTGGACACTTATTTATATTTTTTATCAGTTGACCGTTCCTGTAAGGTGTGTATTTTCTAATGCTAGATGATGTTTTAACTTATACTGAGTATGGTATAACTGATGTGTTTAAAGTTACTGAAAATGTGAATATGCATGTTAATGAACTACTGATGGAAGGTGTTATTAATAGAGAGTTGTTTCAATATTTTATGGTTGACTATCTGATTATACCAGTGATATATGGACTTCCTAAGGTGCATAAGTGCTTGACTAACCTTTCTATTTGACCAATAGTTTCTGGTAGGGGATGGGTGACCGAGCCACTGCCTATGACTATTGAAAGACAGCTATACCCTTTTCTTGATAAGATAGATATGATACTCAAGTATACTAAGCATTTTTTGAAAAGGCTATCTGAATAGTCAGCTATTAATAAGGTAGATGAATATATGTTAGTTACTATGGATGTTGTCTCTCTATTCACCTCTATTCCAAATGATGTTGGAATAAAATATGTAAAGTGCCTTTTGTCAGAATATACAGACTGCACTGCTGAACAGGTTTATTTAATCTGCTCTTTACTTGAAATTGTTTTAACTAATAATGCCTTTTCTTTTTCTGATAAGTATTTTATTCAAAAGGTAGATGTTGCTATGGGCACCATGTGCACGAATAGCTACTCGAACATGGTGCTCACATACTGGGAGGCTACTAATGTTTTTAATTACTGTAATTTATACCTTAGTTCTGTCTTGCACTATGGTCACTTTGTGGATGATGTATTTTTTGTATGGTCAGGATCAAGTTATGAATTGAATGAATTTATTAGTTGTCTGCAAGGGTCCATTGATTTTTAAGGTTTACTGTTGAATACTTTTTTTCTATGACTGATTGTTTAGAAGTTCATATTATTAGATCTTTAGATGGTTTGGATACTGTTCTTTTCAAAAAAAAAAAAACATGTAAGAGGAATAACATGTCACATGCTTGAAGTATGCATCCTAAGTTCCTAAAGCAGAATGTGGTGAAGAGACAGCTTTTCAGGTATGCTAGATTACACACCAGGGATAGTGAGATGTATGACTCCTTTAGTGTTTTGACCTGTGAGCTTTAACAGAGAGGATATCCAGACTTAGATATCTCACAAGCACAGAATGAAATAGTATCATTCAGACATACTAGAGTTAGACATTATTTCACAACTGGTAGTGTAGATAATACATTACATAAGGGTGATCATTACGGTCAGTTGATGATGTGTCTGACATACTAATGTTAACTCTGTTTGCAACATTATTAGGAAACATTGGCATGTGCTAATGTCCAATGGTAAATGTAAAGAGGTACCTGGCAAAGGGCATTGCTTTACGTTTAAGAATAGTTACTCTACAAAAATTATGTTTTGTTAAAAATCACTGAGTGTTGGGATAAAAGCTGGTAATAAAGTATCACAGAGGTTGGGTACCTATACATGTAGAGCTTGTAGTGTCTGCAAGTATGTAAAAGTTGATAATTGCTTTGTGCATCCGGCTAGTGGGCAGATGTTTGAATTCAACCTGTATGCTGATTGTGCTACTAAGATGTTCCCCCGGATTTACTAATCTTCCATGCAGGGCTAGCTTAGTCCTGCACGGAAGTGGCCATTTAGGAGCAGGATGGCAGCTCACCAGGCATATTAATGAAGGTGCGCTGCCTGAGCTCCTAATCTTACATGGAGCATGTTAGAGTGCAGGGGGCATATCTGAGAGCAGAGCTTTCAGAATATACATGCCCCCACAATGAGGAACAGCAGAAAAGCCAAAGGAAGAGCGAGACTGCTCATAGGTGTCCGCATATCTCCAGCAATATTCCCCCATGTGTACGACAGCAATAGTAAATACAAATCAAATAAACAAACCTTTTTTTTTATTATGAATCTGATTTGAGCTAACCGTAGGTGCACGGGTGTGCCCATCGCTTAGCTACAGTTAATGCAGCTTAAAAGGTTTAAAAGGGCAAAAAGGAAGATATATGCAAATGAAGCAGTATAGCAATAGTGTAATGGGCTGAGCATTCACCTTACAAACAGGCATTCCCAGTTCGAGTCCCACTGCAGCACATTCCATTTTCCATGTCAAATCACATTATGGTCAATATTATAGTTGCATAACCTATTAAATAACATATATTTATGAACTGGAGTACTGCATTAAATGCACATGTGAGGTGTCAGTGTCATAATGTTGCAAAGTCCACAGATAAGCACATGTGCCCCATACAGTATATGTACACAGGAATCATGGATACAAATGGAAGGTAACGTGTAATGAATGCCAACTCCATACAGCTTCCAAATCCCCCACCTTCCCAAGAACCATTAGATATTATTGTCTAAATCAATGCAACTGTAAGTGGGAGTAAGCACTAGTAAGCAAGTGTAAGCACCAATAAGCAGTAGTAAGCATATTTAAGCACTAGTAAGCGAGTTTAAGCCTGTTTGCATGGGGGTAAGCAATGCGCACACAGGTTAAGTAATTTTGAAACTAACTCTCCGTAAGCATATTTAACCGGAGGTTAGCAGTGCTTACCCTCACCCAAACCCACGCAAACCCACTTAAAACTGCTCAAAAGTGCCTTAATCACTCTGTATCCAATGGCCCCTGTTCTGCCCATCAACAAAATAAACAGCTTTGCAGATCTTGAACCCAGGGCCCTACACAGTATAGTCATAGTAGTTAATCACCAAATCATCCCAGCACTACAGAAGAATGAGGTATCACTAAACAAATCCTCACTATAGGAAAATCAAACTGAACCTGTGAAAGGAATCAGTATATAGTCATATGTTCTATAACCCACTACATAACATAAATATATGAACTGGAGTACAGCACTAAGCCCAGATGTGAGGTGTAATTGTAACAGAGTGTTGAAGTCCCCAGTAAAACACAAGGACCCCATACAGTGTACATACACATGAATCATGGATACCAGGCATATATATAAGATGTAATAAATAAAAAAAATCAATGCCAAAAATAAAATATAATACAAAGTCTAATGCAAACAACACTAAAAATTACACAGGCCAGCTTAGGAGGTGTATGCAATGTGTAGGCCAGTTAACTCATTGTGCCCAGTGGTATACCCCTTTAAACAATGCCAACCTTAGGTAAGCAGGTTTGCCCATAGCCTAGCCTTTTCAAAACCAGCCAATCATGAAAAAGTGCAGGAAATCAGCCCTACTTAAACCCTACAGGTGGGAATACATCTCATAACTGGTTGTAGCTTCCCCTTGCAGGAATAATGGCAGTAAGGGGAGAAGGTGTGTGCTTCTGGGTGCAGCACTGGTGCATCCAGGAGTCCAGAGTCATGGCAGGACTTCTTATCAAAGACCCTGAGCAGAGACTACTGCAGGGCCTGTGCCAGGGTTCCCAATATAAGGCGGAAGCCTGGGACTGTCTTGCCTGTGACCTCACCAGTGCCACTGGCATACCCCGAACTGGTGAGCAGGTCAGGCATCACTTTGCTGACCTGAAGCTGCATAAGGGGGACCTCTTGGAGCAGTGGATCCAAGAGGCTAGAACAGCAGGGGCTGTCCCAGCTGTGTGTATCACTCCACTATGTGTGTAGTAATTGCCAGCTCATGTATATTATGGATAGATATGGCTAAATATTCCTCTTATGTCCTGCACAGCTGCAAGTGAGTGGGCCGCAAACCAGGAGGCCCATGGAAGTCGCCTGGAGAGGTTGTGATGCGAGGCAGGTCAGTAATACTCTTGCATGTACTGTCATAGGAAATAAATCTAAAAGTAATAGTAAATGAATTGCCTGTATAAAACCTGTATTGTTTAAGGCAAGTACTGCATACACTAGAGAATATGGCAGGAAGAGTCTTATATAGTTTGTATGTAGATAAAAGCATAATAGCCTGACAATAAAGGTCTAATTGTTGGACTGCATGTGTATACTCTGGTATGATATGGTAATGCAGATTTGCAATCACGTAATAATACTGTTGTATTAAGCACTGTTACCCACACTGCACACCATAAATAGAATGTGTAGGAATTCCTGTATATGACTGGTGTAATCCCCAGAGGCCATTTAGTACAAATGAGAGGCACATAGAAAACAGGGAAAAGGCAGATAACAAAGCACAAATAGCACATGCAACTGAGATGTGAACTGTTGTATTTTTAGCACACACAGTCATAGTTCGAATCCTGGCAGTGGTAGTAGTCTCCATACAGAATCATACCCCACAACTGTACAGATAAGAACAGAATGTCCAGTATATGGGCCCATATCTGCTGCCTGTCATTCTGTCCCCCCGGGAAGTTTGTGGGATGATCCCAGATGTTTAGGGAGCAAACAGGGAATAAAACTGATTGTCACACATCTATTAGAACAAACCTGTCACTCAAGCAATTCCAGAAATTGTTATGAGAGTAATAAGCCAAGTATGTCTTATCTACACCCCCATGTTGTCAAGCTGTGACCAGAGTGTGTACAGTAACAGAGTGAGATGTATCTGCATAATACTAATGTGTAATCTGGTACTTTGTGTGGCAACATTCAGGTAGTGTTAACAAACATTGCTCCCACAGGTACGTTGGATACGAACACTGTGCTGAGAAATAAAAAGCTTGATACCCTGTACTGATACTGTTTACTCTGGTATTGTATGGAATTGTGAGTGTTGCAGTTTCTCTGAATAATAAAGTATCACTGCTCACTGTCACCCACACTGTGATACATAATATAACTGTGTAGGAAAGCCTGTATATGTGTGTGGTAAGTCACGAAAGGTTGAAGAGGGCAATAGGCTAGACATGTCCTGGTTCACCTGCATGTGGTCAAAACATGACCAGAGTCTGTGCAGAAAGAGATGGACAGCTATGTGCACAACATCAACCTGGAATCTGGGAGTATGTGTAGAAACAGTTAGTGTTAACAAACATTTCCTCCACAGGTATACCAGATAAGAGGTGTATACTGCAAGTAAAACCAGTTCATGTATAAAGATGACGACAGCCATATCACTGTCCAAACTAAGGTTATAGGGTAGTGTAGTAATACTTGTAAGGTACAGATAACAGCACTGACTAGGAAAGCTATGTGGACTACAGGAATATACTAGTTGTTAATTGATATCTTCCCCCCCACCACCATATCTCCAACATTAAACTACATTCCCACTTCAACTGGTATATAATGAGTTCACTGTTCTGATGGGACATATGTCCTATTGATTTAAATCTGCTTCCATGCATGGTATATTGAAATATTCCAACACTGGTGGCATGGCGGCATCAATGTACCTACATGCTGTTGTTATTACCACTGTAGTCCCATATATGCATGTGTTCTGTTTGCTGTACAACTGTTCCATATCTGGCATCTGGATTAATTGGAATATATATGCATGCTGTTATACCTAACCCTGGAATGTGTTGACTATTACTAACCCACATATGTTGATAAAATTTAAATACTATAGCACGTTTGGGAAGGCCGGTCCCAGTGGACCCACCTGTTCCACCTCAGCTGGCCATGGCACCAGGCACCAGCACATATGGGGCCCAACCTGGGACCTCCTTGTCCATTGGTTCTGCACCACCTTTGGGTGGAACAGCCTCAGGGGATGGGGGTCTCTCCCTCTGGGAGCAGGCATGGACAGGAACCTGTGACCCATCGCCAGGTCTGGGTCATGGTGCGTAGCAAGCTCAACCAGCAGATTGGAGATCTGCTACACCAGCTCGAGGGCCGTGTGTCATGATTAGAGGGTTGGCCTGGCTCTGCGACTCAGCCCCCAGCACAGCCACGTTGGTGGCTGTCAAGGTGCAGTGGTGACTGTCCATGGGTGGGGACCTCATTCCCACTGTTTCCACTGGGGGCCCATTGGCTTCCGATTTTTCAACACCCTTCTCCATCAAGGTGTTTACCCCCCACATGTGTCATATACCACCCCTGTATGAGTCTTGTCTGTCTTGTTTGTAAACTGACCCAACCTACCTCCCCAAATATACCTACTATCCCTCCCCAACATCACACTCTCACCTGAAAAAAAGGGCAATCTGTTCCCCCCAAAAAATCTCACCCCATACACAGCTGTCCATTTCGCACACATGTCCACAAGAAACATGTAATCTGGTCTAATTGGCATCCCAACTTATTATTGTTGTCCTCACCCCTCTCCCAGGAGGCTGAATGTCCAAATCTACCTCCAAATTCAGTGTATATGCACAGCTGTTGTTGCAGCAGAAATGGGCAGCTATGGACCTTCCCTACACCCTTCCTGCACATTCATAGCTATTTTCCCTAGTGTCTTTCCCTCTTTGTCCCCTTTTTCACCACTTTCCTATCAACCCTTTTTTTCTTTTCTTTTAAAGAAATTAGTGCAGGGGTAAGCAGGAGTAAGCACTTGTAAGCAGCAGTAAGTGGATTTAAGCTTGTTTTCACAGGGGTAAGCAATGCCTACACAGGCTAAGCAATTTAGAAGCTAACTGAGTATAAGAAACTGCAACCGGATGTTAGCAGTGCTTACCTATGCAAAAACTCGTGCAAACCCACTTACAACTGCTTGAAAGTGCCTTGATCACTCTGTATCCAATGGTCCTTGTTTTGCTCAGCAACAAAATAAACAGCCGCTGCAAGGCTTAAACCCAGGACCTTGCACATCATAGCCAAAGTGACTTACCATTAAGCCATGTCAGATATACAAAACCCTGATGTTTTCATAAACACATCATCCAGCCCAGTCATTCATCAGTACAGGGAATGTATTTCAACATGTAGATGTATGTGTGTGTATCTCTCTCTCTCTCTCTCTCTCTCTCTCTATATATATATATATATATATACATATATTAATATCTAAATAAAAAATATAAAATATTTGTTTTACTAAGCAATATTAAAGCAAAACTAAACAATATAATATGCCCTGACATGACATGGGCACAAGATGTTAACAGTACTCCATCCTACCTGTATGATGTCAGTATGGTATCAGTAACATATCATGCAGTACAGTCTGGCTGCCACAGGGAATGTACAGTGTGGAAGCAATCAACATCCCTAGGATACATATACACAGACACATATATGCAGCTATAGATATACAGCCACACACACACACACACACACACATATATATATATATATATATATATATATATATATATATATATATATATACACATATATATAGATATATATGTAACTACACATACACACGCAGAGATATGTATAGGAAGATACATATGTAGAAGGTGCACACAATATGGAACAGCCACTATGCATACAGTTACCACCTTACCAAATGGACACTGTATGAGCCACCCATACAAATGACAATTGCTGCATGTAACATATACTCACAGAGAGGTCAAAAGATATAACACCACACACAGGTTTGCATACATGGGAAACCTTTATTTGTGTACTATTACAGTTATATATGCCATGTCATATAGCTGTTTAGACACTGACATCCATATATAAACAGGATAATGCAACTGTGAAAAAGTTATACTCATACAGCAGTCTGGAAAGGTTGACATATGTGGCTGTCCAGGCAGAGGCCTTCAAGTAGTACAATAGTAAAGACAGACTGGGCCACAGGATACCAAACAATCAACAGTAAGTAATGCAGATGTATAGTTCATCAGCCTCTATCTACACTCTGAACACAATCCCTAGGGGGTAAAGACCTCAGTTGGCACAATGGGATGTAACTGTTACATAACAAGGCATAACTGACACCATCGCAATCACACTGACAAACAGAACAGTCTGTATGGCAGGAGGCAGTAGTCCTGCATTTACCCAAGGTGGATTGTATGGTAATGTGCATCCAGATACCTTAAGGCAGCTTAACCCTGATACCTCCACATGTTGTAACAGCCTAGGTTAGTTAGGCTGCATCCCCCCTAGACTCAATAATACAGGGACATATACCGCTGTTACATACACTGGCCTCTGGAGTGCATAAGGGCACACATGTATTGTGTAGGTGATGCCCACACATGTATGGCCCCAACCCCACAGTATGTGTGGGGGACACAACAGCAGTGGACTGATGGCAGGAATAGCAGCATGACATACTCACAGCCCACTACAGAACAACCCCTGACAGCATGTCATATGCGCATAGCCTGGTATGTAGGTGGAGGACAGAGGCTGGAACACAGGCCCATATGTGTAAAACTGTTGTCATACACTAAGTAAGTCACTGGTGTTACAGGATAGTCTGCGACATACCCTTAGTCATGAATATGAAGTTAGAAACAGTAATGTATGTAGCCATGTACTGATAGCACTCAACACACACACTGCCAGCGATATATCTGACACAAGACCTGTGTGGTGGACAGACAAAACATAATAGGCACACCTCTGGCCATCAAGAGGATAGGCCCACAGTTGAGAGCTATGCAGACAGACTGCATTCCAAGTTAAACTAGTATGTACACACAAAGCCTGTAACACCAGTGCTATACAATGCATACAACAACTTTACTCACACTCTGTCTGTAGTTCTGGAACCTCCTACAAATATGTAGCTGGCCTGAGTTTGCAGGTTCTCCTGTAAGAGGTATTGCTACCTGCTGTCTGTAACACTGATGCCCACATACAGGAAGGATGTCCATCATACAGGAAAGGTAAAGGGACCACGCCCACATGATGAAGGGATTTATAGTAGTTGGTTGCCATGACAGTGGTAATTGGAAGTACTACACAGCATACTGCATGCAGATAGCAAGAGAAGGACACTGATTGGTGCAGAGGCCATCACCTGATCATGTGCATCACCTGCAAATACCATGCTGCAATCTATGCAAAGCAGCTCATTCCATTTACTGGAGAAAGATAGAGAGAGAGAGTGCGCGTATAAGAAAATATAAAAAAAAATACCAAACACTCTAGAAGTGTCTGCAGTCCCAGGACAGGTATGTGAAGTATATATGTATGAAACTGACCATAGTACTTGGTCCATAATAATGAGATAGATGATGTGGAATGCCTTATATGTCCCTTCAGGTGTTGTTGTAATGATGTTCAGCTGAACAACTGCTAAGGACAGTTGAATCCATCCCTGTGGGTAGTGGACCATACCCCTCAACCGTGCAGAGCAGCACTGACTCATAAGATGTAAGCCATCAGAGTGTGAGTTGCGTAATGGGAAGTATGTATATTACATGGCCAATAGCTGGTGGTGGAAGTAATGCCATTATGATGGACACATTGGATCCACAGCCCACCCCTTGCAGGATACTCAGGTTAATCTGTATTGTAGCATGCAGAAATGCCATAGGTGTATAATACGGTTACCTCCAATCTGGCCCTACATATACCCCCCATGTCAGGCTGTGTCCATATGTGACACCTGTCTGTGTTGTAGAAAGACAGAACAGTGCAGCTGTGCAGGAAGGTGTTGTGAGATTCTGGACCTGATTTCTGGATGTACCCCACATATAGGTATGCATATGTGTCCATATATAGATATATATAATACACACACACACACACACACACACACACACACATATATATATATATATATATATATATATATATATATATATATATATATATATCTACATGTATGTCCACAAATATACATATACCCATGTGTAGACATATATATGAGCACATATATACATCACATATATTTACACATATATAGATATATACCTATATGCACAAGTCTGCATATATACAAACACACATTCAAACATATGTGTATATAAATACATGTCCCCTATATTACTACCACAGTGCTGCATGCTATGTTTGAGGAAACAGCATCCATAGCAATACACACAGATATATACAGCTGTCAGTATGTGCAACATGGATGGGTATGCCACATGTGAACCCCTTGTTGGGACCACATTGCCCTTGTCTGTGAACTATGGAATGGGAATATGGGGAAGTATGGCAGGTATAGTTGTGGAGGTGGTCAGGGTCAGTAGATATAGAGGACAGTCTAAAGGGTGGTATGTGACACATGTGGTGGGTAAACACCCTGGATGGTGTGTTGTCTGTGATGTGGATGCCCCATGGGTCCCAATATGGACACAATGGGAACAAACCTCTCACCCACTGCTACTCACAACAGCAGTTCACGTCCTGAAGGTGTCTGGCCTGGAGGCTGAGCAGGAGGAGTACATTGGCCCTGTGAATATGTACTGTGTGCCTCACATTGATGTAGCATGTCCTACATGTGTCTGTGGAGCCCATTATGGAACAGACCCTGGATCTGACCTCAGGGGACAGGAACATGTCTGTGTGTGCCCCCTGGGGGGGGACAACATCCCTTAGGTTGATTCCACCTAATGGTATTGTTGGACCAGTACATGAGGAGGCCCCAGGATGGGACACACATGTGATGTGGCTGGGTAACATGGGCAGATGGGTTTGGAGAAGTGGTTCTGCTGGGCAATAGTACATAAACATGCTATTGTGTCACTGTTATAGAACATATGTCAGTAGTAATAGTCTACACAATACCGAAACATGTCCAACAGCATGCATAGATATCCCCAATAACACAGAATGTCAGATGTACAGCAATCACAAAGCAGCCATACCACAGGCATATATGGAACCATGGTGGCCCTGACAATGGCACATAGATGACTAGTCTGTAACAGGCCAGCAATGATAGTGTCCACACAGGGAACATGGCTACAAACACAAAGTGTGGTACAATACAATATCTGTCCCACTGGTAGGTAAGCTGTAGCCATACCTAATAAGCTGTGTGTACAGTTTGTTGTCGCTGATATGGTGGGGGGGGGTGACAGAGATGTGTATTAAGAACTGTGGTAACCTTGCTGTATGAGTTGCTCAGTCCTGTTTCCTTCTTTATGTCTTTCAGGCAAGATGTCACATGCACGGCTCCCATTGCATTCAGCTGCTGAAAATGAAATAGTGCTTGACTATTTAATCCAGCACTACCTTGTCCTGTTTGGCTGGGCCGCCCATGATCAGCAGGAGCAGACCGCCCTGTGGTATGACCTAGTCCACAGGGTCAATGATATCGGACTGCACAACTGCAGTTATGAGCAGGTCCAGCATCATTGTTTTGACCTGCTTCGCAATGCCCGTCGGCGTGCTGCTGCAGTCCGGGGATCACCTTGCCACGGGGGGGCCATGCCATCCATCCCCCCTGACACGTGTGGAGGAGCTTCTGGCCAACCTTGTGGCACCTGCTTGTCCGGACACACACACCAACCACCAGACACCTTTGTAGAGGTTGGTGCCACCCGCACAATGGCTGAAGAGTGTGCAGGTAAGGCCACAGGGCACATCTGTAGACCACTGTTGTGTATACATCCATATCGGTACAGGTAGATCATGCATATCTGACATGTCATAGATATAATTTGTTGCTGCATAGTAGTGATAAACAGATGTCCATATGTGGCAGTATTGTGGAAATGTACTGTTGATGTATTGTAATACTGCATCCACCCTGTAGCACTGCCACAGTTGTGGCTACTGACTATGCATCCGTCACTTTCTTATGCAGGTCCCCCTGGGATACCAGCAAGGTAGCAGCCTATAGTTGGTGAGTATGGTTTATGTAGATGCTTGCCAATACACCGGGCATGTAACGGCTATGGTATATGCCATGCACACATCTAACACACCTACCCAGAAGGCATGCTGTACATGTGCACGTATTGTTGCTGTGAAATGCACAGCATCTCAGGGGTGACCATGATGGGGTATTAGAAGAGTATGTCAGACACCTGCATGATAACTAACATCCTGTCATTGCAGAATGTGTCCACAGGGAGAAACATAATGGTGGGAGACATGGCCTACAGTAGGGACATGTTTGGAACAACACCCTTATACAGTGCAACAACAGTGTATATAGCTGTAGGACAATGGCAACCACTGCAGAAATACACTATGGCATAAGGCATTACAGTGGTCCACATTATCAGCTGGGACTAGGCTGTAACATGTGGTGTTCAGTGTATGGGACACTGCAAAAAGATACACATGTGTAGGGCTTACTCATCATGCATCTGCAAAAAGGCTGAAGGAGGGAGGAGGGGTGTCAGCATGACACACCAGTGCATGGCAGCAGGGATCCTAAGGATGCTAAGAATGGCTGTATCTGCACATAGTCAGGTTCAAGACCTGTGATAGCCATAACCCTA
Source organism: Protopterus annectens (assembly GCF_019279795.1). Lineage (NCBI taxonomy): Eukaryota > Metazoa > Chordata > Ceratodontiformes > Protopteridae > Protopterus > Protopterus annectens. Next base: position 334,126,304 of record NC_056727.1, on the reverse strand, counting down.
CCCCACAGCAATAGTGATGGCAGTGTGTGAACACCAAGGGATGTGCACATGAGTAGACTTTGCAATCATGCAGAATAGGGGGACATGTGTAGGGGAGACTGAACATACACTGGCAAATGCAGATGGCCCATGCTTGTATACAGCTGCCAGGAGTAGTGATTGCTGTAGTGCACACAAGAGGTGCGACAAACCATCATGATAAGGGTGTGCACACATATGCCCACATGGTGTATATGCATTGTGGTCAGCATCCCCACACCTAACACATTCCGTAGACACTGCATGTGAAAGTACAGGACATATGTCACATATCGGGCTCATGTACTGCTAAGCTATGCAGTGATGGGGTCCCATGGCAGATCAAGGATGGGTGTGTCATATCAATAAAGGTGTGTACACCCCCCATAGCCACAGCATGCTCTGATGGTTGTCAGTGTAAGAGTATTGGATGATCATATATGGTCCACTGATGTTGAGAGCTGTGGATCAGACATCAGGCATTCAAAAATGACATCAGTCGACATATCATACCAGGCATGTGTTGCTGGAAAACATAGAGGCTGTGAGCATTAAAGCTGACATAACTGACACAGTAGTAATCATGCAGCAACAGGCTGTAGACCTGTGAGGTGTGGTGAACAGTACATGGCAGGGTGCAGAACAGGTGCACAGAAATACCGTGTTCATGGGCGCAGTGGTATCCAGGGTAAGGGGCTTCACCTAGTGACACAGCACATGCATCACACACATGTATACTGTTGCCAGCATGGATTGACTATAGCTGCACTACATGCTGTCAGGTACTATATGTTATGCATGTTGATAGAGGGGTAATAGGAGGAATGTGAGTACTATCATTGTTCAACCTCACCTGTATGTGTATGTGCACATCCTGGTGGGTAGTTAGTCTGTGGGGTCACTCTGGTGAAGTGGAGGGATATTGATGCATGTAGGATGCTTGTGTTCATGTGTGTATGTTTGTGTGGCTGGCCATGTATGCACATGTGTGATTGTGAGGTGTTCATACAACAGTACCTCCCTCTGGGATCATGCAATACATGTACATGGGCTGCCACATTACACACCAGGAATACTTGTCAAGTGTGTAATCACAGGACAGCTGATAGTATAATATGGTCTGTAGCATGGAACAGGCATCAAGAGGGAAGGTAGACACCAGTTACACCCTTACTATCGCATTCAGCAGAGAGGTCACCTACAACCCACGTATGCAGCACTACAGATGCATTGGGGAAGTACTAGTCAACACCAGGGAGTGTATCCAAATATTACAGTTGTCAAATGATAGGCTGAATGAGCAGCATATCTGGCATGTATTGAGCATTACATACACATGACACACCAGTACGTGATATTATGGATAGAGCATAGTAGCCCACACATATTAGGGCCATGCTCATGATGTCCAGACATACAGCGGGTACATACCGAATGACAGCAGTGAGGCCATCTAAAACCACTACACACAGGTCAGGCAGGTAATGTGTAACAGATCTTGAGTTGTGACTGCTTGTGTAGGCATTTAGAGGACTGATATGTTAATGAGTAGTATCAATGTGTGTATGTTAACAAGTGTGATGCAGGATGGGGTACCACATGAACATATACATGGGACTGTCTTTAAAGCCATGGACAGGTAGGTATTATGGAGGTGTGTGTGTGTGTGTGTGGGTGTGTGTGTGTGTGTGTGTGTGTGTGTGTGTGTGTGTGTGTGTGTGTGTGTGTGTGTGTGTGTGTGTGTGTGTGTACTGTTAGGTAATACTGTACAGGTGTTAAAGTGTGTTTATTGTTTTCCCCCACAGGTGGCAAAGTGGGTCAGGGCCCCTCCTGCACGCAGTCTGATGTTGGTGTCCATACAGACACAGAAGATGATGATAGTACTGTTGAGGCAACGGTGGGGTTGTCAGGGGCCGACACTTCACTAACATTTGACATCCCCCTTTTAGCCACCCCAACCCTGCACACAGTTTCAGTGTCTATACATACCCCATCACCAGTGGCCATAGCGGGGGGACAGCTGGCATTTGGTGGCAGTGCACAGGAAAGTGTGGTAACCATGCCTACTGTGTCCAGTCACAGCAGGCATAGCTGGATGTCTGGCAGGGCACCACATAGGCAGATGTTCCAGAGTGCTCATGGTAGGGCCACTGGACATCATGCCCCTGACAAAGATGGCATAGCTAATACCAGCAGGTGTATGTTTTAGGCTATCATGGAGGCAGAGGCACATATATAACGTTACACCAGATAGGGCCTGAGGCTGCAGAGGGCTGCTCTCACATCTGAAAGTGACAATGCCTGTGAACTGGCTGGTGCCATCCCTGCATTAACTGAGTTCATGGATAGATGGTCTAGTGAGATGATGGCGCTCATCGACCATGGTCTGTCCATGCTTGAACATGTGGTGGGAGTGTGGTGACGGCCACGTGGACGTAGGCCAGCAACACCAACAGCTGGAAGTCAGTGTGGATGTGCTAGGACACCAAGGGGCTCCTGTAGGGGCAGTATCAGCCTCGGCAGTGTGGGGGGTGCTGTCCACACCACACCACAGTAGGCCACATGCACATGGTCCTGCCCAGTCCCAGGAGGGGCCTGGTACCAGCGGACATTTGTCATCAGCAGGTGAGAGTAGCACATTGAGGCCTGTACCTGGACGTGCCCAGGGAACCCCTGGCAGGCACATTCCACATGTCCATGGCCAGAAGCAGTGAACTGCACACCCAGCCAGATATGGTTTGCAGCTGTCCATAAACACCTGTGTAGGGCAGCCACATGGCAGAACTTTGTGCATGCATACCCACACACTATACAAACACACTTAGGGCAACCCCATACCTACACACACTACAGCACCATGCCCAGCTCACTGCAGTACACCCCTCACCCACACACATGGTGTCAAATGTATGGCCCACCCTCGGCTTCTGGCAAACCAACATCACACCCTGTGCACATGATGATACCTGTGACACATCCCTATCATCCATAGCATCAATGCAGGGACAGGCTAATATGGTTTTGATGCACACAGTGAGTGTACTACAGTGTACCACAGTACTGCAGTGTAACATGTTGTGAGGAGTAAAGTGTAATGCATATATAGCAGGTAGTGTAGCCATCCAGCAATGATGCATTGTAGCTGTTAGTAACATTGGTTGGTTGTGGTCTCTATAAAGTTATCCATTTGTGTTGTAGGTGTACATGTGTCAGCATGAGGATGGTCTGCAGTCATATTCCACAATGGGGTATGACATTGTGGTGACACCATGACTGTGACATATCTGGGATACAGTTGAACACATGTCACAGGTTACTAAAATGGTTATTGCCTGTGCCACATGGACAGGCGACCCGCTGAGGCATGTATACCCTGCAACCTGATGTAGACCCATACACACACACACACACTGTTACTTGGCAACATTGGGACTAGACCCCTACCTAGCTATGTAGTGATACTTAAGTGTGTGGCTTACATTGCACACACCACACAGTGTTTAGGGAGAGGTGTTTCCCAGGTTACATGTTACATGCAGGACATCCCCAGACATGTACAGTAGGCTAATAGGGGATGTAATGGGTGTATAGGGACAATATGTAGTGTGACATACCTTCATATACACATTAACAGACACATAACAGGCAGACACACATCTGTGATGCCAGGGCCTATCACTGCTAACTAACTTGACCATGTGTCCAATGTGTTACAGGTAGGCTGCACACAGCACATGTATAACTGCTTGGATTGTGGTATCAGTTACCTGTATGGTTGATGGTGACAGTGATAACCATAACATGGTACATGGGAAATATACTGGGTGTACCTTGGTGCAATGAGAGTGTACACAGCACCCACATCTCCCAATGGATATTGTACTCACTGAAACCCATGATGACACTCTGCCATACCCACCATCACACATTGGCCGCGACTGCGATACAACTCATAGTATACCCCAACAGTGGTACTACAGGGATATGCAGCTAATGCACATGCCACACTCGTAGTAGGGTGTTGCATTTTCATGCCTCACCTATGGTCAGCAATGACACTATCTGTACTACTGTGTGGCAATGGGTATTGTAGTAAGAGTATGTGGCCTCAGAATGCTGTACCCTACAGATATACGAACATGCACAACTACACACGCATGCCAGAACACAATGGGTATCCCATGCCTATCAACCCAATTGTAAAACATTGTTGTGCTAGTACTGTAAAGCTCATGTAGCCGGTATGGGGAGGAGCTTACCAGGGTACATGTAATGTCCCATACAGCAGCAACCACTACTGACAACGGCAATGGGTGTTGTGTTGGTTGTGAAGGCCCTCATGGAATTCCCAAGAACAAGTGTGCTAACACACAGACACTTGCTATACTCAGTCATGCACATGTACACATGTGTCAGTACAGGGGTGCATCGCTGCAGGTGGTCATAGCTGTGTACTTAGCTATTGTCCAAGGGGAGATGGGTTGTGTAGGGGTTGTGTGTACAGTGGTATCATGCCACCTGCCAGGTGGCAGCAGACAATCTATTGACAGACACTAGACTCTGGTGACCCTCAGGGTGAGAATGACCTGCATCAGTCAATCCTCCAGGTGCTTCCTGCACATGGCCACAGAGGTGATCAAGCACGCATGTGTGCAACATGCATTACAACACATGGTTAGTGTCTGTGATGGAGACCTCTAGCCAAGCATGTTCTGTTGACTTTGGTAGTGTAGTTGAGGTACCCGTGGCATGTGGTGTATACAGGGTGACATCTCCTATATGTACCAGTTCTTTCACAGCTGGGCAGACATGTCAGTGTCAATCAAGCCTAGGTTGCCTGTACATATCCCAGATGGATACCTGCCATCTGCACATCTGTACAGGGACTGACAGTCCCCAGCTTGGCAAGTAGCTATGCAGTAGGATGAGTGTGTTGACAGATAGACGTTTGACAACAATATGTATGACATAACTACATGTCAGAAGCCCTCAATAACATGTGCTTTACAGACAGTAGTTTACAGTTACATTCTACATGACGGACCATTACCCAGTAAGGGGTATATACTGTGACACAGCTCACACATCAGGGATACAACAGGGAGGCCTCAGTTTCCAGCTATGCCTGCAGATGTGCCTGTTGTCAGTACTACATTTAGCACTCTGCTCTTGTCTGGGTAATCACTGTCAACAGTAGTACTGCCATGATACACTACATGCCAGTGTGAAAGTACGTACCCTGGGCTACTACCCCAGTATGTAACACATTCACATGGATAACAGTGCTGTACAGGCCTCTTATACATCTGTGTATCACACATGACACTCACACCCCTTGCTACTGTAATGATAGCACATAGGCACATGTATTGTACATGGCATTACATACACTTATTAGAGATGTCATTACCCTGCTATGTTATCAGACTGGGTAGTATGAACTGGTTACCAGGGGTAAGCCATGCTTAGCAAGTATCAACATTGCTGCAATATAACAGCTGAGCTGATTTGCGCACTGGTTAGC
>NC_056727.1:334060762-334118262 GCF_019279795.1 Protopterus annectens | reverse complement strand
CTATGAGGATATGACGTCAGTAAGTCTCACAGCTGTCACCGTCTAGAGACTGCAGTCCTCACACTACCTTCTGCATTTCACAAATAGGTGCTCTGTGGGTAACACAAGGAACAAAAGGCACCACACACTGCCCAGCATGCAGGTATTAAAACATGTGGGACAGCCATATCCACACACACCCTGTTAAACCAACATTACTCCAATTGCAGTATAGCAGCAATTACAGTCTGTAGTCAAGTCAGCCACATCCACCTCCTGTGTGTTGGCCTGTTTTCACAGTGTATGTTGTTAGAGGTAAATCCCCAATCCATCTGTGTTGCTGTTTGCCAAACAACAGATCTAGTTCCTGCTCACAGTGAATGAAAAGGAGCAACACCAACATGATGTTCATAGATATTGGAGTGTGTTTCCATGCAATTGGCTATGGGAATGTTACCACAGGTGTTCCACATGTAATCAGCTAGATGAGGGCTGCAATTCGTGCAGACACCATCAGCTGATCACGAGCATCACTTACAATACACATGCTGCTGCCTAAGCAAAGCAAGTGTAAGTCTCCACATCGACCAGAGAGGGAGTGAGAGAGGCAGACAGAGGCAAAGATAAGTCAGGGACAGGTGGGAGAGTAAAATTTAAGCATGTCTGTGTCGTACACCCACCAGTACAGGGTATCAAACCCCTGACAACTATATAGTGCTATCACATGTCTATGCAGTTATTGGATGCGCCACATAGGTTACATGTTGAGGAGCCCTCCAAACATATATGTGATGATGAGTGACATCTGCAACAGTGATATGGTCACTATACGGTAGGTGTAGTACATATCCGCATGAACAGGTGTCAGCATCAACACAGCCACACTCTCACAGGGACGCACACACATTGACACACTTGGCAGGGCCAGGATTACAACTCATCACTAGTTAGATTGCCACAACACAGTACTGTGCAGGTATCACATGCACCACAGGGGTCATACAGAGGTTATATGGGCAAAGGGTATGTGGAGATGTCTGACATCAGACAGCATGCTACAGTATGCCAATGGGGGTTGTAGTGAGTGTTAATGTGGTGATAAGCATCATGCAACACACACACAGACACAGGGTGCCAGTACTGACATGCATGGGTGCATTGCTTCACGGGTGTGTAGTGGTTGACTGTGCCAGATGGCTATACAAGGCTAGATGATGGGTATACCTTGGCATCAGGCCACATGACAATGGTCTGCAGTGTGGCTCAGGGTTGTAGTGTCTGGATGTGCCCACACAGGTGAGTATTGTACTCACCATCCAGTCACCTGGGTAACTATTGCATGTGGCCAATGCTGTGCATTGCTTGCCATGGATGTGTTCCTTAGTCCATGACATGGATAGTGGCTGGGATGTGCACACCTCTCACATGCATGTACAGTGACATGTGGAACTGTACCTGGGGTGTCTGGCCCATGTTGTGTACACAGATTATCATCAGGTGTGCCAGTCCTGGCCTCATATGGTGGGAACTGTTAATAGACAGCAGGTTGACCCTGCACCTACATTGATAGCATGATACAGGTATTCCCTGGTGTCAGTGGCATCTGTCCATACAGGGCATGTTTTTCATGCATGGTATGTCCTTTGTGGGTCACATTTGATGGCACCACTGGTGTTGCAGGTGTCCAGTGGGGAACATAGGGAAGGTGCACTGTCTGCATGTATGTGCCTATTGGACTGATGGACATGGTGCCATGCCCTTTGTAGCCCACTGCAATCACACCATGTTTACTATCAGTGGGCAATATACAGGGTACTACCAACATAGCCGCTGTTGCCTAGGCAGGTGTGTCTGTGTGTGTGTGTGTCTGTGTGTGTGTGTGTGTGTGTGTGTGTATGTATGAAACATGGGTTGAGAGTGTTCTCTGGGTAATACAAGGGTTGCTAACTTTGTTTGCCTGGCCTTGATGTCACATGTAGGGGTATGGACTTGCACCCCAGCCTCTCAGCTATTTCATATCTGTTATCCCTGTATGGTGGACATTGTGATGTATACTAGGGCCACCATATAAGAAATTTGCAAAACCCACTACACATTGAGTCCAGTTGTTACACACTCACAACCACCTCCACAAAGGAAATGAATCACACACTCACACACACACACACACACACACACACACACACACACACACACACACACACACACACACACACACACACACACACACACACACACACACACAAACACACACACACACACACACACATGCACACACACCTGTCATGTCTGGGATTGGAACTCCTACCTAACTAGTTTATTACACTACAGCACTATGCACGCACACACCTCTCATGTCTGGGATTAGAGCTCCTGCCTAACTATTATTACTACAGCACTACGCAGTTATAGGATGCACCACAGAGATCACTGGAATACTCTTTCCCCAAAGGAGTATTTCACAGTGAATGAAATCAGTAGGACTGCCAAAGTAAGGCATTTGAATTGTAGTGAGTGTGACTAGCCTAAAATGCACTGCTCCCTCCACAGACATAGAAACACACACAAAAACATCCACAACTGCCATCTGTGGAAATAGATCCCCTACCAGAGTTCTATATCATGCTACAGCATTAAGCTGTTATAGGACTTGCCACTGGGATTACTGTAGTACTCATCCCCCAAAGGTGTATTTCACAATGAATGACATCAGTAGGATTGCCAAAGTAGGACATTTGAATTGTAGTGAGTGTGACTAGCCTAAAATGCATTGCTCCCTACACAGACACAGAAACACACACAAAAACATTCACAACTGCCATGTGTGGGAATAGAACCCAACCAGCATTCTACATCACAATACATCATTAAGCTGTTATAGGACACGCCACAGGGATTACTAGAGTGCTCCTTCCCTAAAGGTGTATTTCACAGTGAATGACATCAGCAGGATTGCCAAAGTAGGGCATTTGAATTGTAGTGAGTGTAACTATTCTAAAAAGCATTGCTCTCTATAAAGACACACACACAGTTGCCATGTATGAGATTAGAACTCCTACCTAGCTAGTTTATCACACTATACCAGTACATAGTTAGAGGACATGCCACAGAGATTACAGCGCTACAGCTTTCTGGAAGGTGTATTTCACAGTGAATTACATCAGCAGCCTTGCCAAAGTAGGGCATTTGAATTGTAATGAGTGTGACTAGCCTAAAAAACATTGCACTCTACACAGACGGAGACACACACACAGTTGCCATGTATGAGATTAGAACTACTACCTAACTAGTTTATCACACTATAGTAGTGTGCAGTTATGGGACATACCATGGAGATTACTAGGGTGCACCTTTCCCAAAGATGCATTTCACAGTGAATGACATCAGCAGCCTTGCCAAAGTAGGGCATCTGAATTGTAGTGAGCGTGACTAGACTAAAAAGCATTGCTCTCTACACAGATAGAGACACACATACACAGTTGCCATGTCTGGGATTAGAATTCTTATCCAACTAGTTTATCACACTACAGCAGTATACAGTTATAGGGCATGCCACAGAGATGACTGGGCTACAGTTTTTCCAAAGGTATATTTCAAAGTGGATGGCCTCAGCAGGCTTGTCATAGTAGGGCTATGGGGAGGGCAGTGTGTATGCATGGGCCATAACCCATTCATCTAGAGGCTGACACATCACATGCGGGCACACGCAGGGTTATATTCCACAGGTGCACGTATACAGCTGCTAGATTACTACTTCCTTGTACAGTCAGGTTGCACAGCTAGCACTTGCACCACATAGTCTGTAATGCTGACAGATACCGGTGGCTAATGTCTACAGTGAGTGACATTTACACCTCATGTGGTTGTAGCTATTTGGCTGTGTGCTGGGTGGGACAAGCCTCATAACGGATGTCTCCTTGTCACAGTCACTCTCTTCTACACATCTATGTACATCTACTTTTGGCTTATTATAGTGTGTTGTCCTTGGATATATGTCTGCATTGCTATCCACTGTGTGTGCAAAGCATGACTGGTGCATACTGAGGAGTGTATGCACTAACATCTGCAACTGCCAGATATGTATGGGCCACTCTTGTTTGCAGACATGGGCTTCATTTGTGTAAGTGTGTGAGCATGCCCAGTATGACCTTTCAGTATGTTGTTGTCTGACATTGCCTTCATTTCTCTAAGTGTGTGAGCATGCCCAATATGCCCTTCTGTATTATATGTGTGGATCGATTCCAGGTAGTTTGCACTCCAGTGCAGACCTTTGTGTTGTACACCTACAAGTAGCAAAAGGTTTCTGCAGGGTGTCTGTTGATCATTTGGCAATATGGGGACAAACTGTGCAGTGGATAGTGTGTACTGTAGGTGATTGTGTCTGTGCTACTTCAGCTGCATAGTACTGCTGTTAGCAGAGATATTCAGACATGTGTACTGTTATACACTGTGATGCTTTCTGTCCTCATGTACTGTCAGGTGGACATTCTTGCTCACAGTGATGTCTTGGGGGAAAGGATGGCTGCAGCTGTGTCCGGTATTGTGGGCAGACACCTACATATTCATGGTAAGTTATGCCATTCTCGAGGGGGAGCTGTAGACACTTGCTGCTGGATCTGTGTATCCGGTTCAGCACCTTGATACAGTGCTGGCAGAGGATCCCATACTTGTACATCCATCAACATGGCAGTATGTCCTTATCTTGCTTTGGCAATGCCTCACAGCTGTATAGATTCACACAGGTTTCCCAGAGGCAGGGTCAATGAGTCAGGACATTACCCCTATTGTGGTGTATGGGCAGGTATGTAGCCATGCATTTATGTGTTTGCAGCCAGGGATAGTGTGTGCACACAGCTTTGTGTTGGACCTTGCACATTCCATGCTGCCCATGCTCCCACCCCCACCCCTGTTATTCTATCCTCTTCCATACATTATGCATACATTCTCTGATAATTTCCCTAAGGTTATCACCCCATCACAGCTGTGTGTTGGTGCTGGTCCACAGTTCATGCAGTGGGAAATGGTGGACATGTTACTGTGGTCTGTCCACATGGTCTTGCATATGGCTTATGTGGAGTGTGTTATGTTTGTTATTTGGGTGTCCTTGACATAACATGCATTGGAAGTATGCGTGAGACACAGGCCCTTGGCAGAGGCCCATGGGCCATTAGGTGCTGATGTGTGTCAGATGTGGCAGGTCATTGTATTCTGTCAGTCCTACAGTCTCAGATCACCATACAGTAAATTCCCCTAGGTTGACAGGGTAGGTGTGCTAGTTGTTCATGCCAATACCTTCTATCAGTCTTGATCAGGTGGTGTGGATGCTGACAGGTTGCTACCTATGACTAGCAACACACCTGCATGGAACACCTGCACTGCATGCTGCATTCTTTTGCTATTGCCATATACAGATGGGGTCATATTGTACCCATTCCCCACAGCAAGGATACGGCCAGAGAGGTACCTGTGGGTGGTGTTTGCATGAGCTGGGTACATGTGTGCTATGGACACTACTTGCATCTGACACACATATATGCATTGGCTATTCCAGTTATGCTGGCATGTGCAGGTTCATCAGCTGTTTCCCAATACATCAGTCCTACCTCCTTTGTGATCTGCAAGTGTTTGGGCAGACAACACTGGTATCCCCTATTACAGGACCAGATAATGTGATGAATATCTGTTTGTACACTTCCAAGGGTGTCTCCACTTCACAGTTACACAATATATACTGTATGTTTGGGGTACTTTCCCCTTTGTACTGCTTGTATATCTAGCCCAACAGCCATGCTATGTCAGTCTTTCAGATGGTGACACATATTACCACCATACATTTACAATGGCTTACTGCTAGCATGTGTTACATTGGTGGAAATTGTCTTTGGAACTGCAGTTGTGAGGACTTAGCCCTGTCATCAGCAGTAGTGGGCAATGGCCACCAAGTCTTACCTCAACATGCATACATACTGACCACTCTCACAGAATATGAAACACACACCAACCTAGCACACATACCTCCATATTGTGCAGATGCTACAACCTATCCTGCAACCTTGGCCACCTCTGTGCATCTGTGCTCCACTGGTATTATACCTATACATACATGTCACTTCATTTCTGCATAGGTTTCTGGGGGGGGGGGCACACCTGACTTTTACTTTATACATTGGATTGGGGGGCACACCAGACCATTACTACATTTCTAAATAGGGTTGGGGGCACACCTGACTGTTACTACATTTCTAAGTAGGGTTGGGGGAATCACACCTGACTGTTACTACATTCCTACACAGGATTATGGGAGGGGGGCACACCTGACTGTTACTAAGTTTCCACACTGGATTGGGGGAAGGGGCACACCTGACTGTTTCTACATGTCTACATAGGAGTGTGGGGGGCACACCTGACTTTTACTACATTTCTACATAGGATTGTGGGAGGACACACCTGACTGTTTCTACATTTCTACACAGGATTGGTGGGGGGGGGGGGCACACCTGACTATTTCTACATTTCTTCACAAGATTGGGGGCACACCTGACTATTTCTACATTTCTACACAGGATTGGGGGAGGCACACCTGACTGTTTCTCAGTTCTACATAGGATGTGTGGGCACACCTGACACTTGTACACATTTGCTATGACTGTACTGGTATGTCATGTACTCCATTTCATTCTGTATTCTAACCTATAATTCTGACTAGAGGCATATCAGTGTACTACAGGTCTTAGCTTTGATTGACCTACATGTTAGTTTCTGACTGCGTACCCTTCAGAACTAACATCCCACTGCCTGACCTGCTGTAGTCTGTCTGGGTAGGCCTGGGGGGAGGTTACCCATAGGCATCATTCAGAGGCCATAGCACAGCCTTTGTTTGTGTTTGTCTACACCTGTCCTGCTGGCTGAGACTGTTGTTGGGTATGTGAACCTCCCTGACTGGCATGTGTGAGTCATATGGACACACATGTGGCCCATCACATTTCCTGCAGTGGGTTTTGTCACCCTGTGTAGTACTGGCTACTGTGGTGACACCAGTATTTGTTACAGATCTCATGATGCCACTATAGTGTTTACTATCTGCTGGCATACCATTTAGCTACCCAATTCATTTGCATGCTCACATCCATACCATAGATACAGGTAACAACACATTCTACTCCATTCGGTAATTGGTAGGTTGAGTGACTTACCTTGTGGGTGTCCCAGTATTTAGGGTGGTGCTGCAGGCCTGCCTATGTTGGATGCACATAGTACACTCCCTACACATGGTTGAGCACAGATAATGTCATGTTTGGCATCCCTTTTACTGTATGTGTGAGGCAGAGAAAGGTGTCATTCCCTGGGTCCCTCCTGTGTCAGTGTATGTGCTATGCATTGCCTCTTTGCCAAGGCTAGGGCATACTGGGCATGCCTCCTTTTGCTTACTGGGGCAGGCTCAGGTTGTTCCTCCTCCAAGTCACTCTGTGCCTGTGCAGGCCTTGGCAATGGTGGGGGGCTGTGTGCCCTACCCCATACTGTTCCTGCTGCAGCTGGTTCTGCAGGATCATATTGTGTAGCATGGCACATGTGATGACAATTTGGGTACATGTAGCTGGTGAGTACTGCAAGGCTCCACCGGATGTGTCCAGGCACCGGAACTGTGACTTGAGCATCCCAAACACATGCTCTATTACAATTCTGGTCTGTGCATGTGAATCATTATGGAGTTCTTGTTTGGGTGTGTGTGCATTTCTGATGGGTGTCATCAGCCACTGCTCCAGTGCATAACCAGCATCCCCCACTAGGTGACCGGAAGGGATATCCCCACTGGCAAATCTGTGGTACAGCTGCATCAGATGCCAGATGTGGGAATCGTGATAGCTTCCAGGGCAGCTAGCACACACATTCATTATTATGCCCGGGCATCGCACATGACCTGGCAGTTGATGGAGGGGAAGCCCTTGCAGTTGATGTAGACCCTACACCACTCACCGGGAGGTGCTTTGATGCATAAGTGCATGCAGTCCATAGCACCCACTACCTCAGGGCATTCTGCTATTTGGTGGAACAGTTGCATATTGCTGGTCAACATATCACAGGTGTTGAGGAAATATACATGCTCACCAGCATGTGCTGACATGGCATTCAGGAACTGGTGGAGGACCCTGGATGCTGATGCCTGTGAGATCCCATCATATCTCCAGGTGGCCTTTGGAAGGTACCTGTACCTAGTATTCTTAGGCCTATACATACCTTTGTATCCAGTGGGATGGGTTCCCCTCTGTTTGTTCTGTGTGTTAGGCATGGCCAGCACAGCTCAACAATTTGCTGTAAGAGGCTCCTGTCCACCCAATAGTACTCCACTATCTCAAGCTCATGTAGCCCCTGGTAGGTTACCCTGGGTCTGTACACTCTTCTCCGTCTCCTCACTGTGGGTTGGTCGACAGCATTCACATCTTCACCACCCTCAGCCTCTTCCACATGCTGTATGATAGCTATTGCAGCCCCTATCATTTTGTTGTTTTGTTTGTTAAAAGTTCCCCGCTTGTATACACCGGTGGTGTAGAGTATGGAAAAAAACAGAGGGAAAGGTGTTTGCATAGTTTATAGTATTGTTCCGGTCTGGGCTGGTTTGCTGCCTGTGTAATTAGCTGATTCTGATACAGTTCACCTGCCAGCTATGCTAGTTCTCCTAGATTACCTTCCTACTGCTGTTTTCCCTTCCCATTGCCTTCCTGTTTAAGCCCGGGGGTGCACCACGAAAACACAGTGCTCAAATGTGCAGAGAGCTGCTATTTCCCGGTTTACTTTTTTTTTTCCTTTAAAACCCGGTGCGCGGCACGCACACCCACTTAGGCAATGTAAAGAGTGCTAGGCAGCCTCAGACACACATCCTTGCTTAGCTGTGCTAAGCTAGGAGCAAACCTGAGCCACAGGGCTCCAATCTGCTTACAGTATGCCTGACACACACCCCTATGATGTCAGCTAACTCCTAGGCTTGCACCAAGCTATTCCTGCTCTTACACTGTTGGGAGCTGACTAGCATGCAGGGGAAATCTGGGATTCAGTATCATTCCCTTCATTTGCATAGGATTGCCTGCTAATGCATAGTTACATGTCCCACACTGAGCCTCCCCCTTTAGCAACCACTGTTCACTGGCATTGTTGTCTTCTGCCTGCCATTGAGTATATTGGCAGAATAGTGATTTTGGTTAGAATGTTTATTTTATTTTTTTTTTCTTATTTTCCCCCTGATTCCGTTTGAGCACTGCTGCTCTACGCTTAAACAGCCGAGATCGGCTAAAAAAAATAAAAGTTGATTTGTTTCTTTTTTCAAGTGTTTTCCATGCCAATGGCCTTATAGTTTGTTATTGGCATGCTTTATACATGATACCCACCCTTTATTTGGAGCTGTCATGGCTCCATTTTGTAATTTGCAGAAATGTACTCCGTTACTGGTGGAGTATATTTCTGCAGATTACACTAGTCCTGCATGGCTGGTTTCCAGCTTCTGGGATCACAAATTCACCTCATGTGCATGGATGTCTCCTGCAAATGGGGTAATTTGCATACAGGGGCTGAGTCCATGCAGGACTAGTGCAGGAGCACTCGTGCATGCCCCTACAGGTTATGCCTGGATCACACGGCAGACATATTACCTGCTGGAGCTCATGCACTAATCCTGAATGCCGTGCAGGACTTGCAGAATCCAGGGGGTTGTTTATTTACCAGTTTGTGAGGCATGTCAATGCTACTACATTGGGAAGACTAACTGGTGCCTAAGGGATCAGATTAAGGAACATCCTTATTGTATTAATAAGGGTGACAAGAGGAATGCTTTAAGTAAGCATATTGCAAGTAAAGGAGTCATGCATATGTTCAAGTTTATGGTTATTGAAATATGTTGTATTAAAAGCACATAACGATAAAGGATTGAACGAGCATACTACTTTAAGACCTATATTGAAATCACGCAGTTTGAATTGATGATTCGAATAACCATATTATATTTAAATTGTGCTTTGCTTTACTTGTGTTAGATTTGATGAAGCACCCAGTGTATGTGCAAAAGAACTCATCTGGTTTATTCTTTCATCATTGTTTATTCGTGTTTTATTGTTTTTAGTTATGAGTTTTTATTAAAGTTATTTCATGTTTCTGCTTAGCTGTTTTTTGTGTCTTTTAAACCTCGCTTTTTCTTAAAAAATAGCCTTTTGCGCCATGTTGTTTTTTTTCAGTCAATGTTAATATCATGTTTCCTCCCCTTTGTTAAAATGTTGCATTGTGTCCCTTTCACCTCCATTGTTAGTGTGTCCATTTTTAGTTATCAATATGGGTAAAGAGTTGTGAGCAGGATTCATTTTTATTACACCAATATAGAAGTGTAAATGCTTTTATGAGACACAATCACATTTGACTGCATTAACTGAGTACATTTCTCCATTTACCCTCCACTATACTTATGTCTGCACTATTAAAATTGTATTCTGTGCAAAGTCTCTCCATTTAACATCCCCTGCATCTTACTTCTTGTAATCATCTTGCCCTTACTTCATATAAGCTGTCCATGCATATTTACCTAATAGGATTCCTTACAGGCAAGAAGTTTTGTTTACATTGTGTGATCATGCTTCTCTGCATGGTTTCATGGCTGCCAGCACTGCTGCTGGCCACAAACCAGTACTTGGAAATATGTAAGTGCAATGAGCAGCTTGCATATTCAACGAGGCTGCAGCTCATCACACTAACAAGCTGTGATCGTGTAGAATTCATGCTAAGCCTACACAATTGTTAATGAATACCAGAGTATGTTTCAACTGAAGTCTATAGCCCACTTTAATCTGTGTTATTAAGAAGTATGATTGCACAAAATGTTAGTAAACATTACTGTTGCATGCCATAATACATTCTGCTTCTGTGTTTATTTTTGGAAATTAATAAAAACAGATAGATTATGTCAAGCAAATGTTATGATACTTGCAAAACTGATCTATAATGCAATATTCACTATAATTATAGACACTGACATGATCTGATCACTGCATGCATGGTGAAGCAATTTGTAAAACCATTTATAAGATTATTAAATTAATATCAACAAAGATACAGAGTGTCAGACATAAGTTGTCCAAAAATTATGATAGCTGACTTGAAAGTCAGCCTATTTTCTCAGTTATTTCATTTCTAAATGGTGTTTTATATTTTCCTGAAATTAGCTAATCATCATAAATTAATTAATATGAATGAAAAGATGAATTACTTTTACCTGTGCTACACACCCTAAAGGAAATTGTGACTCTGAGAGTTCAAATTGGATGTCTGTGTCAAAAAAATATATAGATAAAGCTTCCCAGATAAATACCAGGAGATTTTCATAAAACAGAAATTGAAAAATGGTAGCTATGCTAGTTACAATTACAGCCATTATAAATCTCCCTGCTCAATGTATACCTCATAATAATAGTTTCAAGTAAAATAACTTAACCTTAAAAGCCACATAGTTCTGGGTATACTAAAGTCAAATCATCTAGAAGATGCTGCTTCTTTGGTATAGAGGGCTAAAGCCCAAACTATGATCCAGACAACCTGGGTTCATTTACCAGCCTGAGTGACTGATGGAAGCTGTAGGGAGGGATGGGAGTTGCCTCTCCAGGATGGGTGGGTGGGCCTATGGGTATCTAACATGTCAATCCATGGGGGACGCTAGGGAAAGCACATTGGTAGGCATGCCTAAAAGAGATGAACAGGGTGGAGACATAGCTGGGCTGCTGTGGAGCTGGGATGATATGCAGCACATCTCCACTGCCCCCCAGGTGTACCAGTAAGCCCACAAGATAGGAGGAAGCTGGGCAGTTTATAAGTAATAACCCCCCTCCCCAGGAGAGAAGCACAGACATGTTGAGTCACTGAATGCCTAGCTCCACAGATTGGCATGGAAAGTCTGCGAAGGGACCAAGGACCCAGTGTGTGCAGATACAAGGGTGTTGGGCCAGTAACATGAAGGATGGAGAAGGAGGAACAAAAAATGAACTGAAAGATAAAAGATTATTGAGAGTAATTTCAAACCTATTGTAAGGCAGATTAAGCACACAATTCTGAAAATTGTCTTGGTCTGAAAATAAACTAATTGCCTTGTTTTATCACACATCTAATATAATGTTCAAAACATTAGATTTAAGCTAATGTTCAGTAGCTGTGAACAATTCTCTCTCTCTGTCTCAGAAGCAGCTGATAGATACAGCAACATTTTTTACAACCTATAATTTGCAACCAATACTTTGTTTAGAGAATGTCACAGTTGTTGCCAAACAGAATGGAAGAAAGAAGTTGTACCTCAGGAATGATAAAGAGCAATACTTTTAAACAAAGAAAATAACACTTTGTAATTTACATATATATTTACTTGTTAGATGTGATATTTTTATAGAGACATATGCAAAGCTAAGAAAAAAAAACACTAAAAACTAGACACTAGTAATAAGAAAGTAAAACGCAAGCTGAGTGAAAATCCGAAATACAAACCTGATTTGGGAAAAATGTTGTTAAATTTAAAAATGTATACTAGAATTTTAAATTTAAAGATGTTTTTTAAGAGTAAAGCTGACACTAGGCCCGAAACAGACGCAAAATTCATTAGTTTACAGAGGTCAAGTACTTTCATTCCACCTAGTAATCCAATTATAGGTTCATAGGTTCATAGGTTCGTACTAGGCTATCTGCCCAAGGGCATTTATAAGCCTAGCCCAGAGTTTTTGTGGCTTTCGCCACCCCTTTAGTTTGAAGAAAACTATGCCCATTGTTTATAGGTTCATTTATTTGAAATGTTTTGTGAAATGCAGCTTAGAAAAGCATGGAAGGAATGTAACACATCAGCTGACAACTTAACGGTTGCTGAAAGATTTTGTTTAAAGCAACTGAGTACCTCAGATGAACTAAGAATAATGAAACCAGATAAGGGGGGGAGGAGTTGTTATAATGAACAAAATGGATTATAACTACAGAATGGCTAGTATGCTCAATGATGAGAAAACCTATAACAGGGTATCGAGATATGATATGACAAAGGCTTACACCAAAGTAGATTGGCAACTGTATGATTTATTATTGGAAGGTGTGATTATTAAAAAAGAATACGAATATCTTACAGTTGAACACCCTATCACGCCATCAATATTTGGAATAACCCAAAATACACAAAAGTGTATCTAACCCCCCCTTTGAGGCCTATTGTATCAGCAAAACTATCTAAATTGGAAGCAATAGCACATTTTATAGATGTTAACTGTGAGGATATAGTGAGCAACATTAAGTACATAATTAGGGACTCTTGGCATTGCTTAGAGTTAATAAAAGATTATAAAAAGGAAAACTTGAGTAACATACACATGGTTACTATAGATATAGTTAACTTGTTCTCTGTGATCCCCTTGGAGGAAGGACTACAATTATTTGAAGAGAGCTTAGAGGTTTTTGGTAGTCTACACACAGTCAAATGTAAATTAATGGTAGATATGATGGAAATGGTATTAAAAAACATTTTTTTTCAACATGATGGTGAATATTATCAGCAATGCTCAGGTGTAGCAATGGGAGCAAGATGTGCTCCCACATATGCAAACCTTGTGTTGGCTATGTGGGAGAAACAACAAGTCTTTACAAGTAGTTATTGGTCAAAAATTGAGCTTTACTTAAGATTTCTGGATGACATTCGAATTTTCTGGAAAGGAAACAGGAACGAGTTGGAAACATTTATAGAATATTTAGAGAAAACTACCACATTTTTAAGATTTACGTACAATATGAATTTTGATTACTGTGAATATTTAGACATCAAATTATATAAAGTAATAGATACGATAGAATCCACAATTTATCGTAAAAAAAACTTTTTCGAACTCGTACTTACATTTCAAAAGTTGTCACCCTTATTTCCAAAAGCGGAATTTAGTAAAAGGCCAAATGGTGAGACTTTCAAGAATAATTAGTGACAACATAGAATTTAATACAGAAATGAACAAATTGTCAGACATGTTCTTGGATAGGGGTTACCCTAAAAAGCTTATAGATGAAATTACAACTGAAATTTACAAAAAGAGAACAGATACCTTCAAACCCATATTATTACATGGAATGTCAAAGGTAAAACAGCAAGAAGTGTATAACTCAAACAAAGTATGTGCTTTTGTTGTGCCATTTACAGACAATGTAGGTTACATCACCAAAAATATCAGGGAGACTTTTGATAAGGTTTTCAACAACCAAACCGAGATCTTGGAACATATAGGTGGAGCTCCAACTATTGTTTACAGTAAAGGAAGGAATCTGAAAGATTATTTCGAAAGTGATGTACCATTTAAAAATTCTAAGATGAAAAAATGTGGTTTTTGCAAGTGTTGCAGATTTATTAATGATGGCCCTTATGTTACAGTCAAAGGTATTTACAGGACCCTTAGATGTCCAGGGCACGTAAACTGCAACACCAAATATGTTGTGCATTTAGCTACCTGTTTATCATGCTTAGCATTCTATATAGGTAAAACTAAAAGAAGGTTAAGGGAGAGAATTACAGAGCACAATAGGGACATTAAAAATATAAAAAACAACTAACGCTCTGTACACACATAGCAAAGCATGTAAGGATTTTAAAAGATTCCTATTTTTTGTTGTTGACCGGATACCTGACAACAATATTAATGAATGCGACGTGAACACACTCCTTGAAGCTAAGGAGTGTATTTGGCAGTTGAGGTTAAATTCATGTGTTAAACCAGGAATAAATGAACACATTTCAATTGTGAGTTATCTGAAAATGAAATCTAATATTATATAACATACTAACATTTTAAGACATGTGCACATTGCTTTAAGTTACATAGAGAACAGATACGATAGTTTGAGGTAAAATTTGGTGTTTTAATATTTATAAACAAACACATATTAATTGGTAGTTATTCCAAAATGAACTTATATATTATTTAACAATTAGATATTTATTTTATTATTTATACATATGAGGTTAACTGGAACAGTATATTTTATAAGCTCAACATATTTAAGGTTTTTTAAAAGTAAACGAGTGTTGGAAAGTAACAACAGGTGTTTTAAACATGTTTTCGTTAAGAAGTATTGCATCCACTTATGCATTAGAATTTTTTAAACACAAACAGAATATAAGGTTAGTGCTTGTAATAACAAATGAAGAGTTAATGTTTATTAAAAGTGAACACTTAATTGATTAATTGTTGAATTGATTGAGTAACAGGATATGCTAATGAGTTTGTATATAAAAGTTAGTTTCTGTATTAAAATGTAACTCTGATGAAACCCACCATGCTGATGGGTGAAAGCGCTCAGTTATTTTTTGTATGAAAATAAATACAGACTTCGTTTTTATTATACTCGTCTATTGTGTTTCCGCTTCACTCAGCTTGCGTTTTACTTTCTTATTACATATGCAAAGCTGTCAGTATGTCTATGCTGTTTGCATGATGTTTGAGGACCGTGAGAGACAGTAGAAGAGCATCTGTTTTACTACTTCCTCAGGTGTTCCTACACCTTGAGTTCCTATTGGATAACAACTCAATCCACTGAGTTCAGATTCCAATCTGTTGAAGTCTCTAGTTACTGTTTTTCATAAGAAATCACTGTCAGTGTTTTTTCTGAATGTACCCAGCAGTAATTCTTTTGTTCCCTTGTTCCCTGTTTCTATACAGCTGTCAAATTGTTACTTATAAATTCATGGCTGAGTGAGCCTGCAGGGAATGCAAGACAACTTGCCCCTTCGCAAAACATTTTTGTTTCTGTTTTCATCACTGTATTGAGTTTCTAAAGAGTTAATTTTCCTGAGCAGAGTCCTCAGAGAGTTGGATCTCATCAATTCATATTGAAAGCACTCCCTCATCTTGTAGACATCATGTTTGATACTATCTAGAAAGATTAGGACTTCTGCCTTGCAGTAACCTTTTTGTTTCTGCTGACTTTATAATCCAAGTTAACATACTAAGGAGGATAACAGACAACTGGTTGCTTAGCTTTCTGATTGCTTTCATCTTCTTTCAAATGGTCCTGTGAAGCTTGCAAGCTTGGGAGAAGCCATATTAAACTTGTGTGCCATATTAATGATCTAAAGTATGTTTCCTTCCATTTCAGCTCACTACTGGGTATACTCTATAAGAAGTGATAGTATGAGTGTTTGATTAAAGCTTGACTGTCTGTATTATATTCCCTGTAGCAGGCATTCACAGTGATTTTTAGTAGGATATAGGAGCCTGCTGTCTCTCTTTGTTCCTAAAGTTCTTATATCTATTAGGTAATCTGACTTTCAGAACAGGCATCAGAGACTTTGGTTTGGATACTACTGGCTGAAGCTCATTAGCCACAGGCTAGAAATTAGCATAAAACGTGTAGATTCCAATGAAAAGATTGCCTTAAACTAGAATTGGAATTATTGCATACTGAATAAGTTTTGTATTGTCTATCCTCAATCTATTTGTATATTCTGCCATGATATGCAGAGTGGTCCAGATTATGTTGCACCCCTCCAATTATTGCGCTGTTACCTGGATAGTTAACTTCGTAGAATTTTTACAACTGTTCTACAAAGTGTACAATATACCCACTGCTATGCTGTTTCTGTCACTTTATTTCACGGTTAAAACAGGTCTCATTAATTCCTGAAACAATATGTTGAACTCCCTTTACACTGGTTGCTCATACAACTATATACAACTAGGATAATATCAATGAAGTTGCCATTATCACTTCCTATACACAGTTTTATGCTCATACGCAGAATATTCACATGGTTTCAGATTGTTATTTTGTACCTGGTTTTACAGTCAGCTGTGACATCCTCTGCTTCCAAATACTTTATATTGTTATTTTAAGATATGTTAGACTATTGTCAGAAATAAAAGTCTTCAAAAATATATCATCGCTCTCTCTCTCTTTCTATCTCCCTCTTTCGGTTAATCATATCCATTTTTTTAAAAATAAATAATGTTATAAAAACAACAATAAAGAGGAAATGCCTCTCACCCCAAAAATATAAACTTTTGCAAACAAAAATATCTCAAGATAAAACTAATTCATCCAGGAAGTATAAACAGAAGTTTACCATAAAGGCTTTGCAGAAGTATGCCTATAAAAAATTCTAATTAAACTATCAAGACATCTATATATAAGGAAAACTAATCTCTGCATCAATCAACATATATGTTATTTAAGAAAAATCTGAATGTAAAAACATCAAACATTGTTAATACACTAGAAAATATGCTAAACGGGAAAAAATCATCCCCACACAAAAATGTCATATAAAAAAGAAATTACAGTTGTGTAAGTTGCACTTGCTTATATCAGCAGAAGTTCAAATTCCTCCTGCTGTTGTTGCCCTTAGGTTATATGTATTGTTTCGAAGCTAGGCAACAACAACCAGCCAGCTTCAAAATGTTGTGACTCCCCCCACTCCTTCTGACTGCTGATAGGTTAATCCCACAGGAGGGAAATTAGCAGACAGAAAAAAAGTTTAATTCTGCACTTATTTATTGACTGATTGATTGATTGATTGATTGATTGATTGATTGATTGATTGATTGATTTACATTTGCTTACCAGGAATGCCCAGCTGTGTAGGAACCCATTTTCAGCAGACGCCCAGGGAGAAATGCTCCAAAGTATTGCAAAACATTTTAAGAATAATAATTGCATTCTTTAAAAATGATACAAAAAGCAAATACAATTTAAATAATTATACCAAACTAGACATGATATGAAAATATTGGTTAAGAATACATACAAGTTATATAACAATGATTTAATATTTGGAAAATTTTAGCCAGTTTATGAGAAATTAAAGGTAAGTTAGAATAATATAAACAGGAATTGCAATACGAAGTAAGAGAAAAGGAGGCTTATGGTACATTTAAAGAGAAAGCCGGGGAGAGAAATTGCTTGGAGTATGGCGGTGAGTAAAGAAGAGACAGTAAGGAGATAAGGTATGAATAGACATTTGTTCACATTTAGGGATATAGTTCATCCCAGTGTTGAGCAAGGGCAGAGCCAGCCTTTGGCTAGGAAGTCTTTCAGAATAGTTTTGAAGGATGGAAGGGAGGGTACTGACCTAATGGATACAAGTAAGGAGTTCCAGGCCTTAGCAACATGGTATGAGTACAGATGATGCCCAGCGGATTTGATAGGCTTGTGGACAGACAGTTTTTAGTCATTGGATCATAATTACTGACTAGGAACATAGTTGTGTAAAATGTTATTTAATGCTGGACAAGCAGACGGATTCTGAATAATTTTATATGTTGTAAGAAGCTGCATATATGTTACTTGATGATGTAGTTCTAGCCAATTTAGGCTTTTCAGTGCTATATGGTGGTGGGTTCTGAACAGGGTATTTGCTGCAAATTTAGCAGCTTTGTTATAACATTGTTAATTTGATGAGGGCACCATAAAGAAGTGTGGGGAGAAGATAAGTAGTGGAAAGTGTAGCTTTAGTTGTATCATTGAAAACATTTTTTGGCTCATTAAAGCATCCCTAGTTTTTTATGAGTTTTTCTTATGCAACTTTGTATATGCAGGTCAAATTCAAGATTATCATCCACTATCATCCCTAATAATTTGCAATGAGAAGTGACTTCAATGGTTGTATTATCTAGAGGGAGGATTTTAAGTTTTATTTTTTCATGGGAGAGGGATTTGATTAAAAGTAGTTTTTTTTGTTTTTTTTTTTACGGTTGAGCATCAGTTGTGAGCTACAAAGCCATGTTTCAGTTACTGCTAGAACTTCATGAGTAATAATTTGAAGGTGTGCCACATTACCAGATGTGCAAATGAGTGTGGAATCATCTGTGTACTGAATTAGGGAGCCCTGATGTGTGGATGTATGGAGGCTGTTGGTGAAAATGTTAAGAGGAAGCGACCAAGGATAGAGCCTTGGGCTACACTTGGGTGACAGGAAGTTATGGAGAGAGGCTGGAGTGCCATTTTACTGACTGATACTTATTAGACAGGTAGGTTTTGAACCACAGAAAGGTGGCTGAGAGATACCTAATGAGGACATATGAAGTACATGTTTGCTATGACAAGCTGTGTTGAAGGCTTTAGACAAGTCTGGAAATAAGGCGGAGACTAGTTTGACATCATCTCTAGCTTTATTAACAGTATCTATATAGGTTAGAAGTGCAGTGTTAGTACTATGGAAGGACAGAATTCATGTTGTCTGAGGGATAGGAGTTCCTCCTTCAAAAGAGAGTTTATCAATTGTTTTTGAATACATTTTTCAAATATTTTGGAGAGAGTGATAAGATTGCTATAGGTCTAAAATTAATCATGTCTGTTGAATTTCTTCCTTTGTGCAAGGGGATAATGTGTCATTTTTTCCAGAGAGTGAGAAAGTGGGATTCCTGGATTGACCTGTTTATATGTGTTGAGACAAGGTAGACAATGTTATCGGCTGCTGTTTTAAGGTACTCCCTTGGAAGGTCATCAGCTGAAGTAGAGCATGATTTGAGTTTGTTTAAGAGTAGTTTCATATAGGATGCAGGCACAGGTTTGAAGGTGAAAATGGATGTGGAGATATGTGGCTGTTGAGCAGGACTGAGATTTGATGTTGAGGAATCCTTGGTTACAGATGCTATACTATCTATAAATAAGAGTTGAATTGTATTGCAGTTTCAAGTGATGAGTTACTGGGAGAAGTGTTAGGGCTGAATATATATGGCTGGGATGCAAGATTTCTTTAATGGCTGTCTAGAATTTTTTAGGATTGTGTTTACTATTATTCTAAAAGTTATTATAATATAGCTTTTTGTCTTCATTAATTTCCTTTTTAGTATGATTGTGAAACATTCTGAAGTTTTCAAGTTATTGTGGTGGTTTATATTTTGCCATTTTCCATGCTTTTTCTTTATCCTGCATTAGCATTCTAATCTTTTTGGATTACCAAATTGCATTATTTGTTTTTAGTCTCTTCCTTCTAGGAGGTGCAGGGCTGTTTAGGATATTCAGGAAAATTGTGCTGAATTCATTTACAGCATCCTCTAAGTAATGATTTTTAGGAAGTTCCAGTTAATAAATAATAGGTTAGTAATGAGCATTTATAGGTTAAACTTGGAAAGGTTGCTTTAATCCCCATACAATGAGAGTAGATAATAACATTCCTGAAATAACTAACCAAAGGAAACAATAAAATATATATAAAGTAGAAACAAGCACAACCCTACTTTATGTCCCAACTACAACTATATTAAAGAGTAGGGAGTGGAGGGTAGATGCAGTTACTGCAGCAGTGATGAACATCTACTATTATGGGTAACTGCAACTTACACAACTGTACTATGTTCATCATTCTCACTACTACAGTAGTTCATAGGCTATATGGGTTTAAAAATAAAGCCTATCTATCTTGTGAGGAGGACAGATATGGATCCAGGAGCACTTAGAAAATGGTCCTAGCAAAGTTTGTCATGGATGCAGACAAGGAATTCAGTATGTAAAGCTTTTCAAAGGTATGCACAGAGGACCATGTCACTGCCTCTAGAATGCTTGTAGAGTCCAGCCCATTCCAGTATGCCACTGACGAAGACAAGGGTCTAGCAGAATGTGCATTGATACTGCCGGTGGGAATAACAAAACACAATAGTTGTGGACAACCATCTGGAAATTGTCTATTTAGTCGGAGGGTGCCCTTTGCTCTGTCAAGATAGTAACTTAGCTGTCTATGCACATCCAGTGTGTGCAGAGACTGCTCTCCCTGTTTTTAGATTCTGGATAGAAAACTGGGAGATTGTTGGCTCGATTCAAAGTAAACTCTGAAACCACTGTGGATATGTATGATTAGTTTGTTCTTAAAGATAGCCCTATGGAAAATCAGACAGGATTCACCCACTGTAAGATTTTACAACTCAGATGCTCTTCTTGCAGCTGTCAAAGCAATGTTGAGTACAGTTTACAAGTCTAGAACCTTAACTCCACTTGAAGGACAGGTCCAAAAGGTGGCAGTCAATTTCTCCTGCACATAGTTGAGGTCCCAAGGAGGAATAACCTGTTTATGAGGAGGTCCCCTTTGAGAAACTATTTTACTAAAAACATAGAAGTAAGGGGAGAATATGGCCACCAGATGAACCTTCTTAGAGGATTAAGTCAGGCCAGAGGATAGTAACTCACACAAATATTTAAGAACTAGTGGTTCATAACCCTGGAGAGAGCCCTAGTTATTTAGATAGGCACATTTCCACTTGCCAGTATACGGTATCCTAGTAGCAGGATTTCTTGTGTCGTTTAGTTCCTAATGTACATTTGATGAAAAAATGGTACATAAAGGACACAAGAAATTGAATCATCTAGAGAGTCAGTTGAAGTTGCTTCATATGAGTGTGTATCAAATTCCCTTTGTTTTGTGAGAATAGATCCAATCTGTGAGGAAGCTTGTGGTAATTGCCCCTGGCCAGTTCCATAATAAGGAAAAATCAGTGTTGTCTGGGCGAGAAGGGATTCTCCACAATAATTTTTAGAGTGTTTCTTAATCTTCTGAATGATCATGGATATCATTGCAAAGGAATTCAATTGCATAAATGAGCATTCCCAACTACGATAATAAAAATGCATTAGTTTTCCATGCTTGCCTGCAAGGAGTCCTGGTACAGAATTTGTGTAGTCTGTCTCAAAAGGAGGCAAACAGAACTATCCAAAGTGTCCTCACAACTGGATTAAATCTGGGAAGACCCTCCCCTCATTCAATTTCCATTCATGAGGGCCTGCAGTGGTCTTGCTCAGCTTGTCTGTTACTAAATTTTGCTCGTATGGAATGTACAATGCTTGGATGATTAAATAATGCTGAAAAGCTGACTTCCAAGCCATCATAGCCAACTGGCAGAGAAGGTAAGACCTAGTACTCACTTGTTTGTTAATTTAATACCTCAGTGTGGTGTTGTCTGTAATAACATGTAAGGGTCTTGGGGACCTCAGATGATGAAGAAATGTTATAGTATGGATCACAGCTAACACCTCTTTAACATTTATGTGCTTTGGTCTGCCTGAACTGTCCCACAAGTCCTACATCTTTACCTCACTAGAAACTGCTCTCCACGTAAAATCTGAGGAGTCTGTAGTTACCAAGTGAGCTGGGTAAAAGCACAGAAAGGGGGATCTGGATTCTGAGCAATTTGAAGTCTCTGCCCCATGCAGTTCCTTCTTAATAAAGCCCAAAATTGGGATATTAAATTCCACAAAATGAGAATGCTGAGTCCATCTATATTTTAGAAATCACAGATTTTTTTTTCATCTGTAATCTGGTCAGAAGAATGATGAGAGTCACAGAAACAATTAACCCTAGAATCCTAAGATATTCTCTGTCTGAATTCTAAGACTGATTGGAGAGGTTCAGGAAAGTTTCCATATGCAAATCCACTGTTTTGTGGGCTATGAATGCCTTTTGAAGAGATGTGACCAAAATGCATCCTAAAAACACAGTCCTGTGTGCTGGGTCAAGGATAATTTTTGGATATTTATCTAGAACCTCAGATCTGTAAGGGGTAATGAAACCCATGTTATGTACTCCTCACATCTGGCAAAAGATTCTAAAAAGAGAAGTAAGTACTTGAAATAAAGAAATATGTGAATGTTTTGCAGTCTGAAATGAGATACCACTGGAGCTAGATACTTTGTAAACACCCTTGGAGCTGCAGAGAGCCAAAAGGATAATGCAGAGAACTGCTGATGTGACCCAGACATGCAGAATCTGAGAAATTTACTTAGAGGATGTGATGATAAGCATCCTTCAGATGAAAAATTACCATAAAACTCAAAGGGGAATGACTGGTAGCAAATACTGTAGGGTCAAAATTTTGAATTTTGGTACTTTTACAAACATTTTGAGAAAGCAAAGATCAAGAACTGGTCTCTGTGAAGTCTCTTTCTTTGGAACCAGAAACATTCTACAGGAGAAACCTTTTGCCTTTAATCTGAAGGCACTGGTTCTATGGTCCTTAGGGTTAGCAAGTGTTAAAGACCCTGAGGAAATAGTTCTGTTAGGTTTGGAGGGCACTGATGAATCCCCAGAAAGGAAGTATATCTATCCAGTGCCAGCTGTAACTATCATGAACCACTTATGGTACCCAAGAGTGTCAAACAATCTGTTGCCAAATGGGAAGATAGAAAGCCAGCTTTAGGGACAGACCTAAAGACAAATGGGCAGAATGAGTGTGGAGAGGGGGGAAGAATACTGGCATAGTCATTCTGAAGGAGTTGTTTGTTTCATTTTTGAAATGATTCATGTTTTTTATTGTTCTCCTCCTGCATTTATTTTTGTTGCTCTCTGTTTGCCAGTAGATGGCAAGAATTGCTTATTTTGATTTTGGAAGTAAGCAGCGGACTTGTAAGAGTTATAATGAGAGAAGGCTTGAAAAATCTTAGAAACTCCCTGAATTAATTTCCCTCTTTTATCAAACTGTTTGAAAACCTGAGTAGCAGAAGAGATAAACAAAACCTCCTTATCTAAGGTAGAGTTTAAAATCTCAGACCTCATCAGAGTGCTTTTGATTATGTACCAGGTATACCTTTTCAAAACAGTATTAGTATCAGCAGCAGTAGCAGCGGCCCTGCGCACTGTATCTGAACAATCATGCGCACTCTCCAAAGCATGTTTAGATACCTGAGACAGGCTAGAATTCATAGGATTCAGATAGGACCTACCTTCAGAAGGAAGAGCGACAGAAAAGTCTCTCAAGCTGTCTACACAAGAAAGAATAAACTTCCATGTATGTGCTTGGTAGAGTCTGTAAGCTAAAATCGAACAAGAGAAAATTCTCTTAACAAATCTGTCTAATACTTTACCTTCTTTATTCAAAGCTTAAAGGTTGGTATTTATCAGTACACTATCTCCAGCAGGCAGAGAAGTAGAAATGGCTGCTGGATCAGATCTTAGATCAGAAAACAAGAATTCCTTAGACTGAGGTAAAAAGTCTCACAGCCTTTTTGGAGACTGAAGGCTGAGTCAGGGTTATTAGAGGGGTATTTAACACATCCCACAAGGCTGGCATGGTAGGAGGAATGGGTGTAATATATGGACTATCCATTTTACCATGGCATAATACTCATCAGGTCAGGGGAAAATCAAGTTGCTCCCACAAAAATACATAATTCATCCTGGAAATAGCCTCAGAAAAGGAATATTCCTCCAAGGAACTGAAGAGGACAAAATTTCCTCTGAATCAGTCTTGGGCTTGAGAATCAGAAGCAGAAGAAGCCCTTTCTCTGCCTATATCAGAATCTTCTGTTATATTTTTCTCATGAACGTATTTATCCAGCTTAACATCTGATGTGGATTTTTGATCTCCAGAACTGAAACCCTGCATTACACTCTTGGCCAAGGTACAAAAATCATTATGAATGGAAAAAATGTCTTTAGATTAGCAATGTCTAACTTTTTTTTTTCCAGGCACATCCATGGAAGGAGACCTATTAAGATATATAGCTCTTCATCCATGACAACAGGTCTCTTTTCCCAAGCCACCCAAGTAAGAACCATCCCAGAGGAAATTCAAGACCCAAAGAAGAAGAAAATGATTCTTCTATGGTCAGACAGGTCACTGAAACATCCATAGATGATGTGACTAATCCTCAAACCATGGTGGCTGAAGGTACTACACTAGATGAACCTAGCAAAGCCAGTGAGTGGTCTAAGGAACAATGAATTGTCACTGTAGAGTCACCCACTAGTGTCTCTCTTCATACAGTGTAGGCAAGGGCTCCTTATTCTGTTGATTTTTTTTATTTCCAGGTATTGTAGGAGCAGAAACAGCAGGAGAAGTATAAGTATCCATTCTGTATCAAAGGAAGAAGCCTGATTGACAATATGGGTCATTGGAAAGATTTGGTCAGAAGATGAGTTGTCAGACAAGTGTTCAAAAGCATCACATACCCTTACACTTCCCCACACAGGCCATCAAAATTCAAAAGTAAAACTACAAGCAGGACACAAAAGTCCTGCCAGAACTCTAAGTCCCTTTCACAGAAAGTGCTCTGACAGAAATATGAAATGAAGGTAAGTTGTCACAAAATGTACACAAGAACCAAAACACCCTAAATTAGTTTAAAGCACTTAAAAACACTTCCTGGCCCCTACAATCTTAGACTTCAGATAAAATATCACAAAAGCAGTACATTTTTTCTCATAAAAACAGCCTCCATATTCAATAATAAGCCCCACTCTAAAAAAAAACTTCTGATATTAATACATTGTCGACATTCTTAAATGGAAAAATACCACATTTATCCAAAATTAAAATTCCACTAAAATGATGAAAGGTTTCTGTGTGTACGGGTTCTGACAAAAAATCCTGATATTAATACATTGTTGACATTCTTAAAGGGAAAATACCACTTTTATCCAAAATTAAAATTCCACTAAAAAGATCAAAATTTGTGTGTGGAAGAGTTTCCCTATTGGGACTAATCTGCTAGAAATGAAGCTTGAAGCCAATTATGGCTCATGTGAAGCCTCAGAACTGCTTTTTTACAGGATGGCAAGAAAGTAAAGAAGTTTTCTTAGTGTTGTCTGTTGATTTCCATCCCAGCGCTCAAACACCAGGAGGCACAGAGTAGGTATGGAGGGGAGTCAGAGCTTTGTGACGACTGGCAGGTCATTGTATCCTGGTCAGAATACAACCTGATTATCCAAAGGCTACTCCAGCAGTGAGAATGATCAACACACAGACCTGCTTCCTGACATAAAAAACATTCTTAGAGTGTTTGTTATCAATGATTCCAAATTATGTGCTATACATAATTCAAAAGACTAAGAAATGTAGTGAAAATGTTATTTAATCTTAAAAGTGGAGTTTGAAATTATTTTTATTCAAAACTGATGGTCACTAAACACTGGAATACCAAATTCAAAAGTCTAGTTTTCCTATCAAACTTATTAAATAAATAGTTTATTATGCATGTACTGCTAAGGAACATGTTTCTTGCTTGATGCAATTCACCAATTGTAAAAAGGAATATTACTCAAAAGATAGAATGCATATTTATAACATTTTTAGGTAGAGTTTTTAATAAATTTATGTTTGTATAAATTATGTAAAGTATGCTGAATTGTGGACATAATGCTATTCCAAGTGTGATAATCATAAGCTTTCTTTATTACTTGATTGCAGACTGGATGAGGAACCAACCAACCAAGCACGATTCAGTGAAGACTCCCTATCTTTTTCTTAGGAAATCAATACCAGTGCAGTCTGCCAGTGAGTTTTCCAAGTATATGCTAGCAAGGATTATTATATTTTGAGATATTTCTCCCCTTAAACTTGTTTATGAAACAAAGTAGCTGGTATATATAACTTTGGAGAAAATGCTAATATACATACATACATTTATTTATTATTTTGTATTTATGTGAGGTTGAATGAGTTGATTCCTCACCAAGATGTAATTTGAGGAGACATAGTGGAAGGAGTTATACCAGTTACACCTGTATTATTTTAAAATGCACACTATAAGAAACACGTTTGTCATACTGTGGTAATTGTGTCATGAGGGTAGCTTGGCATAGTTATTGGTATGAGTCTGAACAAGATAAAAAAAATCTTCCTGAAGAAAAGACTTTTTACTCCATTTGAATATATTTTTTTTTATTCCATAAACTAACTAAACTTAAAGCTGTAAGTTATACTGGGCTGGGCTGTTTACCTGTTTACTTATAAATATGTCACTATCCTTGCCTGCCTTTATTCCTCATATGTATGTTTCCAGTAACACATTCTGTTCCAGAATTACAGCACTATTTAGAAAGGAAGAGACTAAATACACTAAAAAAGCATGTTGGCTGTAAGAAGAAGAAAATTTCCTAGATGAGATGCCAACTTTTTAAATTTGAGACACCTTGTCAAAAGACAATGGCAGCTGCAAGCACTAGGCATTCAGAGATTTAATGTTCATTGTTCATCCTACTGAATAAACAACAGAATGGGAGACTGCAGCAGGTGTTGGGTACATAAGAAATATGGAGCAGACTGTAAACCTGAGGGGGGCTGTACATCACAACTGGCATGGAGCAGACAGTGAATTTGGGGGCTTTTGGGTATTTAAGAACTTGTAGGGAACAGACTGCACCTGCAGGGGGTGTTGGGTGCATAAGAACTGTTAGGGAGAACTGTGAATCTGAGGGGGCTGTTGGGTACATAAGAACTGGTATAGAACAGATTGTGAATCTGAGGGGGTTGTGGGGTACATAAGAACTGGTGGGGAGCAGACTGTGCATGTGCAGGACTTTTGGATACAGTAGAGCTGGTAGAGAGCAGACAGAAAATCTGAGGGGGCTGTTTGGTACATAAGATCTGGTAGGGAGCAGGTTGCAAACCTGAGGGGGCTGTTGGATACATAAGAACTGGTAGGGAGCAGGTTGTGTATCTGAGGGCTGTTGGGCACATAAGAACTGATCAGGAGCATATTGTGAATCTTAGGGGGCTGTTGGGTATATAAGAACTGGTAGGGAGCAAATTATGAACCTGAGGGGACTGTTGGGTACATAATAACTGGTAAGGAGCAGATTGTGAATCTGAGGGGGCTGTTGGGCACATAAGAACTGGTAGGGAGAAAATTGTGAACTTGAGGGGCTGTTGGGTACATAAGAACTGGTAGGAAACATACTGCAAATCTAAGGGAGCTGTTGGATACATAAGAACTGGTAGGGAGCAGATTGTGAACCTGAGGGAGCTGTTGGGCACATAAGAACTGGTCAGGACCAGATTGTGAATTTTAAGGGGCTATTGGGTATATAAGAACTGGTAGGGTGCAAATTGTGAACCCGATGGAGCTGTTGGGTACATAAGAACTGGTAGGAAACATACTGCAAATCTGAGGGAGATGTTGGGTACATAAGAACTGGTAGGAAGCAGATTGTGAATCTGAGGGGGCTCTTAGGTACATAAGAACTGGTAAGGAGCAGATTGCGATCTTGAGGGGGCTGTTATACACAAGAACTGGTAGGGAGTAGATTGTGACTCTGAAGGGGCTGTTGGGTGCATAAGAACTGGTAGGGAGCAAATTGTGAACCTGAGTGGGCTGTTGGGAACATGAGAACTGGTAGGGAACAGATTGTGAATTTGAAGGGGGTGTTGGGTGCATTAGAACTGGTAGAAAGCAGACTACCAATCTGAGGAGGCTGTTGAATTCATAAGAAGTAGTATGGAAGACAAAGAGAATAAAACCTAAGTGAATACTGTGCTTGCTAAAATAAGATGCTTACAGGAGACAGAAGAGGTGTTCTTAAAACTAAAAGAAAGAAAACTGTTTTCAGACTTTTAAGTATGATGACAAAGTTAACAGATTACTTGAAGGATCAAATGGATTATGTTAGTTTTATTATTAGGCATCACAAAATTATAATGTGTGCAGTTCCCAGAAATGGGATGTGTTACAAAGCATAACATGAAATATGTCTCTCTTCAAAATATAAAAAGTAATATGGCATAGGTGGCTTCTATTATGAAAGCCAATATTATGAGACAAAAACATAGAGGAAGAAGCTAATAAATCTGGGAGAGGTAAAATTGATCATTTCAGAACCACAGACAAAAAAATTTTTGATGAAAACAAAAATAATGTCTCTCAAGATCATTTTCTTATTTCTGATTGCTGAGTAATAGAAGAGTGAGCTCTAAAATTATACAATTTCAATGGATGTCAGTACTGCTAAAATACAGCAACATTTGAAATATGATTACTCTGACCTCATTTCATTTGGAAGTGATGTGATCCTGCTCATTTTTTGCCTTTCCACAGAGTTGTTCAGATCCTATGTTTAGAAAGAATATGTCAATGGTGGCCATATTTTCAGTTTCAATTTATCTTTTCTACTGATGTCTTTAAGTAAGTGTTCTTTTCATTACAGTACATATTCCACCACAAATACTTGATACAATAAGATGTTGTTTCCTTCTGTGTCACCAGAAATAAGCATATAAAGTGAGGCAACCACGGGAAAATTATTGTTAAAAACTGTCTTACATAGGTTCTTAGGTGTGTACTAGTCTAATGTTATCTAGGGCTTTTTTAAACCTAGCCCTGCATCCCAAACCTTTGACTGCATCTGATATTATTCCATTTTATAACAAGATTGTTAAGAGGAACAAAAATAATTACTCTGATGGATGAGAATAAGTGAATTTCCACTTAACGTAGACTGTTTGATGGAATGAACCAGACAAATGGATGAAAGCTATAAACTGAATGGTACTGTAAGACAAAATCAACATATGGATATCAGGATAATGCAGTTTAACAGGTATAAAGTAGATGTTATTTCTATTACTGTTGTTGCTAAGGCAATTAAGTTATATGGAAGGACACTTCACCTGACTCCAAGGTGCAGAAGTGATGACTGTGGCCAAGGCAGCTAGGGTTTGATTAGTGGTCGCAGTGCTGGAAGAGCCAGGATGGCAGGAGGAAAAGGAATGAAGGGGTATGTCCATGTGATGACCTCAAAGTATAGGGAGGGATGCTTGCACTTGGGGGTATACTGAATGGTGCTATTGTTTTGATAGGGACAGGAGAAACTATCAGTCATGCTTCAAGAAGAGAAGCAGAGACTGTTGTGAAGAAATATCTCCTGCAGAAGTGAGGGCATGCCCTTTGCTACAGTGAGTTGCATAGCCCCTTCTTGGTACTTCAACGGGTACATGTGGGGGGATAGGGCAGCATACTAAAATATCAAGCCACCCTTGATGACAGTCTGCATGATAATTCTTCACCCCAGTGATGAGGATGAAATGGTTTGATGGGTTACGAGGGAGCTGATCATCAATAGACAGTGGGGGTAAAGAAAGAGAAAGATAAGAAAATACTCTTATACTGTTATGTGTTGATGTTTGTGTCTTTCGGCTTTTCCCAGTTAGGGGTCGCCACAGTGGAACTCCAGTCCGCTAATGATTGGCAGTAGATTTTTGCATACCACGTTGCTAGCTCTGATGCACAACCTTCAACAAAGGTATGCCCATTCACGCATGTCTCCACATAGAAGACGTTCTAGCTGAGAATTGAACCGACCAGCGTCTTACTGTGAGGCGACAATGCTACCACAGCACCACCACTGCAGTATACTGTATGTGTTGATAAAGACCAGAAATGCTCCACCAAAAATGTCAGAATCTAAAATGACACTTCCACTGATTATACTCTTTGCTTTAGCTTATTTGACATGGCAGTATGCAATGCAAAAACTACCACCATAAAATGTTAGAATCCAAAATGCCACCTCGACTGAGTAAACTCTAGATTTTATTTTAGTTGACATAGCAGCGTATAATACATACCTGTCAATGCTAGAGAGGATTTCAACAAAAATATAGCCCGATTTTTGCAAAACAGCACTTTTGGAAGTGACAATTTTGAGTATAAATACATGCAACTATAGCAGTCAGTACGGAGGATTACATTTCTACATGGTTAAAAGATGAGGTGTCGACCTTATTAAATAATTGCTGACTGATCTAGTTAGCTGCATGAAATATCCAAATAAGGCACTATGATATGCAAAGTAATACCAGAGAGTTAGTTGCAGGGAAGGTCTGTGTTGATTCAGTAAAGTATTCCTCACCTATTCTTGCATTAGAGGGGTCTGAGAGGAGCAAAATATAGATAAATATTGTAAAAACATGAGAGTGCCTTCAGCTGACAGTGACAAGGTGTATGCATGTAGGTCCGATGCCTAAAAACTAGGGGCAAACAAACTGATAAGGACAACCGTATGATCATTATATGAACAGCCCCCATTTCTTCTGAGGACAACTGACTTTAGGATAAAAACAGATATCTAAATGGCATAAGACTGCTGTATGTAGTATGGAACGGCTGTGATGTTTCATCATGAATTATGAGGAAAGCCTTCTTCCTTTATTTGTGATACAGAAAAGTAGAAGCAAATGTGCTTTAGATGATAGTCAATCTGCTGACTGAAAGGTATTTTGTGACACAACAGGAACTAAGTTGATTGCAAATATAATATTAACACTATCCTATCAATATGTTGACTCATGATGAAATGTGAATACGTGGTTTGTTTTTGATAAATATAAAAATTAATGAAATGTTACAGATATGTCCTCACTAGGAAACATTCTTTATATGTCCAGACATGTAGTCCTTCTATGGAGGTTTAAAGTCTTTTAAAGCAATAGTTTGCCATAGGAGGCACTTGTTATATTTTGCCCCTTAGCAGATTTAACTGTTATAACTTAAATAATATTCTCCCCTTCTGAAGCTTGCTCTCCAACCCTTGCCTATCAGTTTGTTCTATAGCATGTACAGCTTCTAACAGGACAGGGACTCCTTTATAAATGCCATTACTGTTCCTTTCAAAAGGAATGCTAAAGTCATGTACATTCATAAGAATGTGAAACAGAAGACAAATTTAAATAGAGCTCTTTATCTGTTGCCATCTTTCTCCACCAGGCTAACTAATTTAACCTCTTACTGTCTAACTTCCTTCTCTGCACCACCCATTGTCAGTATTGGCAATTGAGCCTTCTTAGCTTCAGTTTGTGATATTTTTATCCTGAAAAAAAACAAATATATATTTTTGTTTTGTCTGTATGAATAGTATAAGCTTATTGTACTACCATTGTTATATGCTTTTAGATACAATGTCAAGGAACTTGCATTTGAACTCCTATTGTAATTGTCATATGCACAAATGTATAATTATGTGATCTTCCTTGGAGCTTTTCTCCCTGAGTCTCCACTACAAACGGGCTTCTGGGCCAGTCAGACACTACCTGGTTATCAAATGTAAATAAATAAATAAATGATATTTACTTGTAAACATATGTAGCAGATTTATTTATTAATTTTCCACACATCATATTTTCATTTGAAAGAGAAATAATTAAAATATAAACTCTTCTGTAGCAGCTATACTTTTCACCATGTGATGGTATAAACTGAGAAATGTATTTAACAAAAAATTAAGAAAAGGAAACAGAAATGATAGATGCAATACAAAAACTCATCAAAAATAAGAATTAAACTTAACTAACTGACCATGCAAAGACAACTTTGGCCACAGCTTTCCTTCTCCTTACACTTCTCTATGCTTCCCCAATATTGATCAATCTGCAGGGCACCCAAACTAATCTGCTTCATCAATACCATAACAAAGCTGCAAAATGTATTACCTACAGATCCCACGATTGCCTCACTCTTAGGCAGCTTAACTGGCTACAGCTACCTCACTCTCTTTCCCTGTTGCAAATGAACCTCACCATCAATCGTATATATATAAACCAGAATGATGCCCCGGCCTGGGTAACATCCACCAGCAGGACTCCTTCCAGCTACTTCTAACCATTACTAAATTCAACAATTCTGTTGGCAACTCCTTGTATTCCTCATCTGTGGTCCAAATGTCAAATTCTAACCCACTTCCTCTAAAGCAAATACCCACATCCAGAGTCTTTAAGTCAAACACTATCGGATGAACTCTTGGATATACTCATGTTTGGCAGCAGGCTAATTTAACTTTAGATCTCTAGTTTATTTATCTCTTTCATTTTTCAAAAAGGTTAATAGGTTCATTGGTAAGTACTAGGCTAGTTGCCCTGCTGGGCCATTTTAAAGTAAGAAAATTTCACATTTGGTGCTGGAATTAACCTATCTCATTTAGTGTTACATTGGCCTTACCTATCCCATGGTTGATAATTTATATATATATATATATATATATATATATATATATATATATATATATATATATATATATATATATTACCAATAGTGAGAATAACTGTGATCATACCATAGATAATTTGAGGGGCCCCATTCATGGGATAAAGTATTTATGAGCTGCCTTTGTCCATTAGTAGCATAGGGGTCACTCCTGGAGAACATTTTCTGTTTCCTATCCATAGATCCAAGTTGCACTTGAAAATGGACAGAGTTGAATTTTCTTTTATGTGGATGAGACTCTTTTCTTCCAACCTGTTCTCTTGATGTTGCAGAAGGAGTTTAGATCCCTATACTAAATATTCTGATATTATTTGACTTGCTGATGTGAAGTAAATCCATCAGTATTGGGTTGGAGGATGCCTTGTATGCTAGACAAAGGTCACCTCTTAGCAGTCGAAAGTATACCAAGTATAGTGCCAGAGCTTTGAGTTAGTCCATGTAGAACACATTGTTTAGGCTTAAAATCCTTTTAGCAAGGTATCTCTATGGGCATTCTAATTGTTACATGCGTCTGGACAAATACATGCCAAAGGGGGCATTATACTCCATGACTGGCCTAATGAGGGCCGATTAAAGAGGGGCAATGAGAACCCTAGATCTATACACAACCTCTTTGTTTATAAGCTGTGCAATATAGAAGGGCTTCATTATGACAACGGATACATGCTGATCAAAAGTTAATACGTTTTTAAATCCTAAATAGCTGGATCAACTCTTAGGGGCATATTGTCACTAGTAGTTTCAGGGTAGATGACTTCCCAAAGGATGCAGTAATGCATTTTTGACATTTAGCTCCTGTGCATGATTTTGGCACCATTTATTCATTTGAGACAAACATTACTGCAGAATGGCTTAAGTCATTTGGGGATTCAATGACTATTCTCAGCTTGTGGTCATTTGCAAACCTAGTCAGCTAGAGCCCTTTGGTGTTGTTTTTTACTTCAGAGAAGTAGATGCCAAACAGGAAAGGTTCCAGCAAGGAACCCTGGGGGACTCCTCTAGTAAGTGTTCTTTTTGTGGAGGTAACTTCCCCTATTTTGATTTTCTGTGGTCTGTCTATGAGCTATTTGGGAATGCTACAGATAACCTAGGGGTTTATTTAGCTTTCCTAGTATGCCTGAGTGTGGGACTGTGTCAAAAGTTTTGGCCAAGTCAGGGTATGCTGTGTATACTATTTTACCTTCATCCATTGCTTTGGTGACTTTTTCAAAAAAAGTCAGCTAGACTGAGTAAAATCACATGCCCTTCATGAATCTAAACTGAGAAGGATCCAGTGTTTGTAGGTTTATTATGTCCTTATTGATTAGTTTCATGATAAGTTTTCCATGGCTTTGCATATGAGGTTGGTCAGACTTATTGTTTTATAATTGCATGGGTCTGTGGAAGATCCTCTGTTATTTAGGAGAATGACCATAGCTGTTTCTCCAATCATCTGGAACAAAATCTGCTTAAAGGCTGAGGTTAAACAGTGCTGTTAGGGAAGTAACTCTGCCAGTAACCATTATTATTATTATTAGTATTAGTGTTATTATTATTATTACTTTTACATTTCTTTCCCTGAACCTTGTTTTGCAATATCCTAAAACTATTTTATTGTACTGAAATTTTCATCATACTGAATTTGCTAATTTTTAACAAAATTGTGATAATTGTATTTTTGCCACTTGGTTTTGCTTTCTCTTCTATGGAGCTTTTATCTCAGTCCTGTCATCTCTATAAACAAATGCAATAAAAAAATTATAAATGACTAGTGACTGGGCTTCATCAGGAAATCAAAATGTTTATTTTCAGAAATGGTACAAGATCTACAAAGTCCTCTGCCAACTAACAATGTACTGGGAATGTAGACAGAAGAATTATTTTTATTTATGTATTTATTTATTCATCCATTCCCTCATTAATTTGTTTGCTTGCTTGTTTATTTTTTGGTTTGCTTGCATTTAAAGGAAAAGTAGTTGGAAGAAAACGAATGCAGGATGCACATATCTTTCAATTTTCCAGCTTTTTTGCAGAATATCCAGAATTTTGCCTCAAAGTTTTGGCCCATTTCTTGTACAATATGTATTTTTCTGGCAAACCATTGAGCATTGAAGTCACTAAGTAATGACAGACTTCTGAGCTTCAGACTTCATATCATTAAGAAAATGTACATTAATGCAAAGCATACTATTCTAGCAACTTTCTAAGTTTATAAAGGCGATATTTAAAATCTGGCCCTGATTTCAGGCCTTTGCCCCCCCAACTATTTATTTATTTATTTTTTGTCAAGGAGTCTTGTGCTGTTAGACTGGGAGATGTGAAGATGCATATTTTCTGTTAAAGCCTATATAAATGGCATGCTATTTTAGAAGTTATGTGCAAAACTGCAGGACACATTTATTGTTGCCAGCACTGCTGTGCTATAGTTAAAATGTTGGTATAGGAGTTCTGCTCCCATGCATGCCACTGATAACTGAGGTTAAACTAGTATATCTTAGAACAGATGGATAGCTAAGAGGAAGGATGGGATTGATGGTGTACCTCACTGATGTAGTTAACTCTACATCACTTGTGAAGAGATACAAAAATTATTACTGTTGTGCATGACATTCTAGTTCTGTGATGTCTCAAGCCTTTTTATCTGAATAAGTGACTAACACCTATCCGTCCAACAGGCTGCATCTTTGTTGCTCAGAATTCCTTTCAGCAAGACTATTCTGAAAATAAGTGTAAAGGAGGTGTGATTGCTAAAATTGTCATTATGTTGCTGATAATATTTGCTTTTCAAAATAATATGCATTTATTTCAATCCATTATGTGATGATATGACTTTAGTCATTTTACTAACACACCCTTGTTTCAGGCTATGAGTTGCAATCAGAAGAGGTAAGTTGTCATGTTTCAGTTATTGGGCAAGTTCCATACAAACAGTCCTGCTGTGAAATTACCCTTCAAGGCAGAAACATGCAATAATACTGAATAATACTGTCTTATGCTTATAAGTTTTGCTGCTACACTGAGTATTTTGAAAGTTGTATAAAACTTGTGGCTAATTGTCAGAAATATCTTTTTCATAATTATCTAGAATGTACTTATTTCTTTTATATTTTCAAAAGGTTTACCCAAATTATTAACATACCACTCAAGAACCCTTCCTGAAGAACGATTACATAGTATTTGTGACTGTCAATCCCAAATGGTGAGTACTCAAAAATCACCCTTCATTTTGAAATTACCCTATAATAGTTGTGTGTGTTATGAGGCAAATCTGTGAATGTGCATTCTGAAGATTCATCTAATATGTTTTGTCATTTGAAACATAATGGGTTTACATATAATTTGATAAGCCTGTGCTGTCTCACCAGCTGTTAAAGATTACACAAATCTTGCATGGATGTCTTGTGTGATAATGTGATATAAAAACAAGGTCATTCTTCACTTGGCAGGTAGGCCATCTGGTGTTTTGATTTTTGCTGGCAAAAAGTAGTGAAACGATTATAAAAAGCATCTTTCAAATTACTTGTTATGGTTCATTTCACAACATTGAAAGTGTAGAAACTGAGCCAGTGTTTGAGTTTCCTACCAAGGCAGTGCTAGACACCTTCAAACAAGAGGAAAGTCCCTGTCAGTGCTGCAGTCAGAGCAGATTTCCTGTTAATTCTTCCATATTTACTATCCATATCACCTGACCTTTAAGATGGAACAACTAGAAGGTAACCTGCCTATCTAAATGTTCTGTTTTTGCTCTTTGCTGTGCATTTGTGTTTTGTGTGGATGATGCTGGTTATTTATTTAAGAAAGAAAGTGGTGGTGGTGTAGACTTAGATAAAAACAAAAAACATTGATTCCTTTACATAATTGTGTTACTTTAAGATTAATCTAGACTGATGCAAAAGAAAAAGGAGATTAATCCAAATGATGCAAGAGAAAAAGAAATCTATGCCTCTCTCTCTGTCTGTCTTTCACACACACACACACACACACACACACACACACACACACACACACACACACGTAATACACAAACACACATTCACATGCCAATGCACCCACACAAATATATATACATATATGTGTGAATGGGCGTACCTTCATTGAAGGTTGTGCATCAGGGCCGGCAACTCGGCACGTAAAAATCTACTGCCAATCATTAGAAGACCAGAGTTCTTCTGTGGCGAACCCTAACCAGGAAAAGCCGAAAGACACAACAACAACAACATATATATA
Organism: Protopterus annectens; assembly: GCF_019279795.1. NCBI lineage: Eukaryota > Metazoa > Chordata > Ceratodontiformes > Protopteridae > Protopterus > Protopterus annectens. The sequence goes on along the minus strand of NC_056727.1, from coordinate 334,081,365 downwards.
TATATATATATATATATATATATATATATATATATATATATATATCTACACACACATATATATATATATATATATATATATATATATATATATATATAAAATATATATATGTACACACACAGACACACACACACACACACACACACACACACACACACACACACACACACACACAAACATGCACACAGATAATTGTCTCATAAAATATTGAACAATCAAAAGACAGAATAAAAAAAAGTGATCTTTCAGAGTGAATCAAAAATTATCAAAAGGTTCACAAACTAAAAGTAATGTTTTGGATGGGGGCAAGCCCCATGCACCCCCAATATCCCTGCTAGTTATATATATATCAACTCTGAGATTGTACTACAGCAGGGTAAGGGAAAATTCTCTCACTCTGTCCGCTGCCACGATCCTATTCAAAAAGCTGCCAGTAAAAACTCCATACATTAGAACATTTTTTTTTTTTTTTTTTTTTGCTGCATTAAAATGCTTTGCTCATATGGCTGTTCACTCTTCTGGATTGCAACCATATCTGCATATAGATTTTATATATCTATATCTATTTCTGTATATATGTATATATATATATATATATATATATATATATATTATATATATATATATATATATATATATATATATATATATATATATATATATATATATATACACTAGACAATTTCGATGTACTGAAATATCGAAATGCAGTACGTTGAGACCAAATAGTGGAAAGTGCAGTTAACCTAAACTACACTATGCCGAATCCGCAAATGTTGAATCCGCCGCTATTGTGGTGTCGCGTTCGTGATGTGTGGTGCAGTTTGTGGATTTATCTGGGGTTTCAGGTAAGTGTTGTGTGTTTGATGATAACGGGTAGGGATTTTAGTGTGTGTGAGTGTGTGCAGTGCCGTTTGTTGTATGTTTGTGTGTTTAGTGCGACCTCGGAGTTAGAATATATAAGTGGGGGGGTGTGGGGGGCGTAACCCCCCACATGGGTGGTGCAGGGGGGGCTTTCCTCCCTGCTTATAGGTAGGATAAGTGTGTTTGTGTGTGTGTTGTTTTGTTTGTTTAGTTAGATAGGTGTATGTGTGTGTGTGATTATGTACTGGTTTGTGTGTGTGTGTGTGAATGGTTGTGATTGTAGTGTTTGTTATTGTGGGTTTTCGTGTATGTGTTTTTTTGACTAGTCAGTCTCGAAATACCGAAATTCGACATTTCAGTATTTTGAGATTGTATAGTGAATCTATGTGTATATATATATATATATATATATATATATATATATATATATATATATATATATATATATATAGATCTATTTTCTATTAATGAAAATACAATCCACTGAACGTTAAAAAGATGAGCTCACACAACGGAAACTAGATTTCACGAAAACCGATATTACAGAAGGCTAAATTAACAAAACTCATTTCAATGCAGTACACTATAGAAAACAATAAAACAAAACACAACAAATACACTACACAATAGTATGCAGGAGGGCAAGCCTATACTAACTCCGAGATCGCACTACAGTTAGGAAAAGGGAAAATTCCTTTAGCCCCACTGTACCGTGATCTCCAGCAACTTTGCAACTATACACATAACCTGGCACAATTCAGTTATCACCTCCTCGTTCTTACATACCTTTAAAATATATCTCACCCGGGACTCCAGGAACTACGCTGCACACATCCACCATAGTATATGCTGCCACATTGGTACAGCTACAACCACTTCCTTACTCTACTCTTATTTACAGCATGACAGACTGTTTCATTAATCTAGCTTTCTGTAATTAATGTTTTTGTGAAAGTCTGGTTTCGGGTGTGTGAGCTCAATTTTTAACATTCGGTGGAATGTGCTTTCATTAATAGAAATCCACACACACACACACACACACACACACACACACACACACACATATGTGTGTGTGTATATATATATATATATATATATATATATATATATATATATATATATATATATATATATAGATATATGTGTTGTTGTCTTTCGTTTTTTCCCGGTTAGGGGTCACCACAGTGGAACTCCGATCCACTAATGATTGGCAGTAGATTTTCATGAATGCCGAGGTGCCAGCTCAATTTCCAACCTTCATCAAAGGCACGCCCATTTACGCATGTCTTTCGAACGCCCACCCAACCACGGGGAGGACGTGCAGACTCCACACAGAAGGCATTCCCTGCACTCCAGCCAAGAATCGAATGGGAGAACCTCTTGCTGTGAGGCAACAATGCTACCGCTGCACCACCGTATATATACATATATATATATATATATATATATATATATATAGCTATATATGGGTCCCCTTCATAGATCGAATGTTTACAAGTTCAAACCATATATGGCCAAGATCATATGTTCGAACTTGTAAAAGTTCGATCGTACTGAATGGAGATCTCTGTACAGTGCAGAAAGGGAAGATTTCCCATTTCTGCAATGTAGTGTGATCTCGGAGTTGGTATATTTAAGTAACGGGGGTGTGGGGGTGCAGGGGGACATAACCCCCCCCCGCTATAGATGTTTAGTTTTGTGTTTTGTTGTATTTGTTTTTACTTAAGTGTTCGAACATATGTTCAGCCATATGTGGTTTGAACTCGTAAAAGTTCAATATACTGAAGTAGATCCTTTGAGATATATATATATATATATATATATATATATATATATATATATATATATATATATATATATATACATATACACATATATATATGTATACAGTGGATATAAAAAGTGTACACACACTTTTAAAATGCAAGGTTTTTGTGATATAAAAAAATGAGACCACAATAAATCATTTCAAAACTTTTCCCACCTTTAATGTGACCTATAACCTGTACAATTCAATTGAAAAACAAACAAATCTGTTAGAGGAAAAATATAAAAAATAAAAAAATACAATATACTGGTTGCATAGGTGTGCACACCCTTAAACTAATACTTTGTTGAATCACCTTTTGATTTAATTACAGCGTTCAGTCTTTTTGGGTACACACCTGCCATCAATTAAAGAGACTTGGATTAACCCCAAATAAAGTTCAGCTGTCCTAGTAGGATTTTCCTGACATTTACTCAGTTGCCTGCTACAGCATAAGCCATGGTTCACAGAGAGTTTACAAAGGCATCAAAGGGATCTCATTGTTGAAAGGTATCAGTCAGGAGAAAGGTACAAAAAATTTTCCACAGCATTGGATATACCATGGAAGACAGTGAAGACAGTCATCAAAAAGTGGAGAAAATATGTGACAAAAGTGATGTTGCAATGAACTGGACATCCCACCAAAACTGTTGAAAAGATGAAAACTGGTCAGGGAGTCTGCCAAGAGACATACAGCAACACTGAATGAGCTGCAGGAATTTCTGGCAAGTACTGGTTGCGTAGTACATGTGACAACAATCTCCCATATTCTCCATATATCTGGGCTATGGGGTAGGGTTGCAAGATGGAAGGCTTTTCTTACATAGAAAAACATCCAGACCTAACTAAAATTTGCAAAAGTCTCTCAAAAGCATGTGGGAAAATGTGTTATGGTCTAATGAGACCAAGCTTGAACTTTTTGGCCACAATTCCAAAAGGTACATTTGGCACAAAAACAACACTTTACATCACCAAAAGAACACCATCCCCACGGTGAAGCATGGGGGTGGCAGCATCATGCTTTGGGGTTGCTTTTTTTCAGCTGGAACTGGGGCTTTAGTCAAGGTGGAGGGAATTATGAACAGTTCCAAATACCAGTCACTTTTGGCCCAAAACCTTCAGGCATCTGCTAGAATGCTGAAGATGAAGAGGAATTTCACCTTTCAACACGACAATGACTCCAAGTATATATTCAAATCAACAAAAGAATGGCTTCACCAGAAGAAAATTAAAGTTTTGGAATGGCACAGTCAGAGCCCAGACCTAAATCCAATAGAAAATCTGTGGGGTGACCTGAAGAAGGCTATGCACAAGAAAAGCCTTCACAATCTGACAGATTTGGAGTGCTTTTGCAAGGAAGAGTGGGCAAATATTGTCAAGTCAGGATGTGCAATGCTGATCGATTCCTACCCAAGAAAACTGAATACTATAATTAAATCAAAAGGTGCTTCAACAAAGTGTTAGTTTAAGGGTGTGCACACTTATACAACAAGCTTATTGTACGTTTTTTATTTTTTATATTTTCCCCCTAAGAGATTTGTTTGTTTTTCAATTGAAGTTTACAGGTTATAGATCACATTAAAGGTGGGAAAAGTTTTGAAATGACTTATTGTGGTCTCATTTTTTAGATCACAAAAAAACTGGCATTTTAACAGGGGTGTGTACACTTTTTATATCCACCGTAGGTACGAAGGTGTACAAACACAGATCATGTGACTTGCTTCATGTTAACACACTGGGTTATATTGTCTTCCTTAAAGCAAAGATGGAAGCCATATCAATATTTTGAGATCAATGTTTCCTAGTAAAAATGTATGCGGTCAGTTTTTTTGAGTCTGATGTTTCTTCATTTAATGTTCATATTCCGTCTGCCAAATGGTAAGTACTGCTTGATGCATGTCAGTCCTGGCAAGATTTGCCTGCTCTATTGCCATTTGACTCCACCACTTGGCAGGTATTAGAAATCAAATTTCTCAGCTGGAGTGTGAGATTCAAGGAATGTTGAATAACTGCTCTTCAGCATTTTGTTCAAGTTCTTCAGATGTGGTGTGTTCCAATAACACCTCAGTGATTAACTCCTGATATTGGCTTAGAAAACCTCTTCAGAACATTTAGGTGTCAAACCATAACCCTCAACTTCTTTGCTCAAGAATTCTGAACAAAACCAAAAATAACAGAAGGTCAAATTCCCTAAATAAGGGACAATTTCTAAATATTACTCTAGTTCACTCCTTAAAAAGTTAATACAACAGGTTTTCCAGCGGCATGCATTTTATGAAGAATGAAAATTATGAAACACTAATGTCCAGCATTATTGCTGGACTGTAATCCTCACTGATTTACCAGAATATCAAAGTTTTATTAGGATCGGGACAAATATGAGGCAGGGACATCCTGAAAATTTTTGACAGTTGAGATGCACAGGTCACATTCACTAATTAAGGAGTTAGGGATTAGCCATTTGGGCTAACTCCTCCATAGTAACACGGGCTGCTGTGCTTTGTCCTTCCTCTCACTTGTGGCTGTCAGGTAGGAGATGTACAGCTTTAGTACTGCACACCTATCTCTTTCCTCAGCCTTTTCAATGTTGAGGTACTAGCTACAGTCAAGGATCCTGTGATGTTGTATACAGCATCCTTACTTGAAGAAGTGGCCCAAAGTATTTAACAGACAATGCATCTTTATCATTATCAAGGTGCATTAGTGCAAGGATTTCAGGACCTTGACTGCACTGTTACCATGTGAATGAATGTGAGACTTTGGGCTCAGATATAGGTGTAGCACCTTTACAGTCTGGGCTCAGTTATAGGTGTAGCACCTTCACAGCTAATTCTATGATGGAGTGGGTCACATGTCATTCAGTAGGATGTTAGACAACAGGAAGTTTTTCCATGTCATATATCTTTTGACCTTGGATATAAACCATATCTTGCTGTTAAGGTAATGCATTCCTGGCAGGTTATTAAGGTTCACACATTTAAAGTAACATGCACTATTTGTCAAGAGTCATAACAAGCAGATTGATGTGGCGCTCACTTATAGCATTTACACACAAAATAAGGCTCCTTCTCTCCTTGGACAGCTTCTACGCAGGGGATACTGGCTCCTCTTTATTAGGAAACTCTTTGTAGGCTAAAGATTGATCTGTGTCATCTGCACTGTAAACTTGTTCAGGTCTATACCCCTTCATCTCCCCGTCAAACAGTTTTAAAAATGGTGATCACCATCCCTATCTGCTGAGCCCCTTTCACAGTGGACTGTAACACAGTGAAGCCCAATGTTATAGTTAAATCTATTGAACAAACCTGTTCTTACCATCTTGTTGTGTAGCTACTGTATACAGTATATCTTGTCCATTATTATAGCTGCCCGTCCCATGTTAAACGACTTACAACTTGATGTTGGGCAACTAATTCTAAAAAAAAAAAAAAAGCTCAAGCTATGATGTATGTCTCTTTGATGCTCTTATTTTGTTAGACGTTCTGATGCCAAATCATTTGAAATCCAATGTGAATAAGTTCTTGGCAACTGTTGTTCTGATGACAAGAAAAATAACTCCACTGCAATTCTGATTTACATTCTTTTTCATCTGAACAGTTCAAAAATGTAGAATGTTATAAATACGGATATGAGTACAATCAGATTACATTTCTTTTCAAGATGAGGTGGCCGACCAATATTTCTTAGGCTATTTTGATATATCAGCCACAGTTACAGTATTGTGTGACTTTTAGACATCTAAATAAAATATTTGAATCCCAATGATATAGGTATAGATGAGTTCACTATTTCATTTACTTGCAAAATGTTTATTCTACAAGCATCTCATCAGTGCAGTGTTAACTTCTTTGAATGTCTTGCTGTATTTTCTGTTGTACATTTCTGCCATTTAATTGATTTTCATAATATGTATTAAGAGAATCCTGGAGATTCAGAAAAAAATGTACTGGGTAAAGTGCTGCAGTAAAAAGAGTGGATGCTTACATGATGCAGAGAATTGCAATTCAGAGAAATGTTAGCTGCAACAAGGAAAGACCTCATTATCAGTTGATCTGCATGTTTCTGAATCACTGATGATTACCATGGGTGGAAATCATACCTTCCTGTGGTAGTTGGCACAAGAGGCCCATGCAACATGTTAGCACATGCCCTCCCTCATTCACTCTTCCACACACATATAGGTTCATAGGTTCATAGGTTCATACTAGGCTATCTGCCCTGGGGCATTTATAAGCCTAACCCGATTGTGTTTGGCTTTCACCACCCTTTGATTTGAGTTTGCTGTGCCCTTTTTAAGGTTAGTTTACTGTGCCTCTGTCTAGTAGTGACACAGAAGTAATCCCCGGGGTGAACCTACGATCTCCCATCCACTCATCAAGATTCCTCTTGAAGAGAGTCAGTGAGGTGCTCTGCCTAACATGGACTGGGATTCTATTCCAGAGTGAAGGGAGCCTCTGGGTTATGAATCTGTCCCTCCAGCATGTTCGATTTATTTCCGTGCTGAGGTTTAAGTCCCTCGAGCGTGTGGTTCTAAGGGATTTAGATTTTCTGAGGTGGAGCATGTCCATTAATTCTGGGTTGGACATAGCTTTGTATGTCAGGCATAGATTGCCACGAAGTAGGCGGTATGCAACTGAATAGAGCTGGAGTGTTTTTAACCGGGCAGCATGTGGGATCTGTTGGAGTCCCTTGATCCTCTTTGTGAGGTACTTTTGGGGTCTTTCTAGTTGCTGCAGGTGTCGGGTAAGGTACATCCCAAAAGGGGCATTGTATTCTATGATGGGCCTGATGAGGTATGAATAAAGGGACACTATTACCTCACTTGATCTAGATGTGAATCCTTTCGTGATAAGGTGGGCTATGTAGAAGGTCTTTCTAACCACTTTGGCGATGTGGTTGTTGAAGGATAGATTGCTATCAATTTGTGTCCCCAGGCCCCTAATTACTTGTTCCATACTTAATGGGTTACCACCTATGTGGTAATTTGTGGGCACTTTGTTTTTGCCAAAGGGTATGACTATACACTTTTTGGCATTTAGCTTTAGGCCATGGCTCTGGCACCAGTTATCTGTCTCTGTGAGATCTTTTTGGAGGATGTTCATGTCAGCTGGAGAGTCAATTATGGCACCGAGTTTGCAGTCATCTGCGAACTTGGTCAGCTATATTCCTTCCATGTTGGCATGTACCTCGGAAAAGTATATTCCGAACAAGAGAGGTCCCAGAACAGAGCCTTGTGGAACACCACTTGTAACCGGTTTCGAGTCTGACATGGCTCCGGCAATTCTGACTCTGTGGGTTCTATCTTTGAGCCAGTTAGCAACCCATCTTGTGACATCGGGGTTTATATTTAAGCTCGATAGCTTATCTATGATGCCCGAGTGGGGTATTGTGTCAAATGCCTTTGCGAGGTCCAGATAGGCTGTGTGGATTACCTTCCCTTCATCTATGGCCTTGGTGACTGTTTTGAAAAAGTCGAACAGGTTCAAAAGGCAGGATCTGCCCTTGACAAAGCCGAATTGGGTAGGATCTAGTGTCTGTAGGTCCCCAATGTCTTTGTTTATGAGTTCCATGGTGATCCTCTCCATGGCCTTGCAGATAAGGCTAGTCAGGCTTATGGGGCGATAGTTACCAGGGTCCATTGAGGCACCACCTTTGTGGAGTGGGACCACTGTTGCTGCACACCATTCTTTGGGTACATATCCTGTAGTGAGGCTGAGATTGTACAGCAGTTTTACGTGAGGGTTTAGTTCTTCTTGGAGTTCATGTAGGTCGCAACCCGGGACTACATCTGGTCCCATTGAAGCAGTGTTTTTTGCTTTGGAGAGGGCGGCTTTCACCTGAGCATCTGAGATGTTAGGAAGGCTGCACTCTGCTGGGATAGATATTTGCTCTTTTGGGAGTTTGCACTGAACCTGTCTGCCAGGATGTTGGCAATGTCTGTGGGTTCAGTGTATTTTTTGTCATTTAGAATCAACTCTGAGCATATCTGGGAGTTGCATCCCAGGTTCCTAACATAGCTAAAGAATGCCTTGTGATTGTCTTTAGTGTCCTGTGCAATTTTTCTCTCAAAACTGGCCTTGGAGGATTTTATGAGGGATCGTAATTTTTTGCTAGTACTGATCAGAGATGCCTTCCCTTTTAGGGATTTTGCTCTATCATGTAGTAGCTTCCTCCTTCTGTTGTACAACTTATTTATGGCTGGGATCCACCAGACTGGACGCCTGCCTTTGGACGATTGGGTCTTGGTTTTGTTTGGGATAGCATGATCCATGCATTCCTGGAGGTGTCCATAGAATGTGTTTATATAGGATTATGTGGTTTGGGCCATAGTTTCTACTGGCCCGGGGGCATTGAAGGATTCCACCTCAATTTTGAGAAGTGTGAAGTTCACTTTTGAGAAGTTTTTCACTGTGGTTTTCTGTGCTGGGGGTAAGGTTGGGTTTTGGATATCCAGTGAAATTAATTTATGGTCTGATCTTACCAATGAGTGGTATACTTCTGGTGTGGAGCATAGGGTCCCCATGTTGGTGATGATCAAGTCAAGTATGTTTTCCCCTCTTGTGGGAGTATCCATGGGAATATACACATTCAAGTACACCTACACACACACGCACACACACACACACACACACACACACACACACACACACACACACACACACACACACACACACACACATACACACACACAACCACACAGACACACACAGTCACACACCAATATACCTCTTATCACACACACGCACGTACACACACACACACACACACACACACACACACACACACACACATACACACACACAAACACACAGACACACACAGTCACACACCAATATACCTCTTATCTGTCCATGAGTTGACAGAGCATCCCTGATATCTCTTCTTATACTTATGTCCCTGCCCTTGTAAATCATGGCTCCTTATGGTCTGTTAGAGATGCCAGACATTAATGTTTCATTCTTCAAAGTGTTGGTAAGGCACATCTTGATGCTAGACCTCTTGCTCTATTAACTATTTTAGTGAGTCTTCATAATAATTAAAGTATTCTCCCCGGTGTCTTCTAGTGTTCTTCCTGGCTTTGTCCTGAATCCTCCCTCCATATGGACACATATTAATTCCTCTCAACTGCCCATCCATGACTTTATAAGATGCTCCTGCTGTTGCTCCTTAAAGATACCCTGTCCATCATAAGTAACAAACTGTTGTGGTCATTGAATAATACCAGAGCTTAGAGTTCCACACTTCTTATCTTCTAAAAACACCCTCCCACACTAACTGATGACTTAGTGTAGTGGACTGAGGCTACTGCCCTCTGTATCAAGGATGCACAGTTTGAAGCCTTTCCTTCCATTTGCTTTACTTTTTTAACACACTGGTATATTTTTACATTATCCCTAAAGCCTACTCTTGGTGCAGAGGGCTAATATCCTTTGCGCAAGGTGTGAGAGTTTAGTGTCTGAATTTTTTTCAGTGCCTTCATACCTTTCAGTCTCTAAGCACTAAAATTCTGGATAAAGTAAAAAAATAATGGGTGAACAAAGGCCCCAAAATAGGGACAGTTTTTAAATATTGCTCTTATTAACTTAGAAAGTTGATAGAATAACAATTTTTGCATTATAACATAATTTCTGAGAGAGTATGAAGTCTGAAACGCAAATCTATATTGTTATTTACTAACTTCAATCCTCAAAAGACTTATCAGAAAACCACAGAAGGAACAGAAGAAAAACAAGAGTAAATAATCTGGACAGTCTGTAAAAATCTGGACAGCTGACAGGTATGAGTGCCTTTACAGCATGCTACGTAAAGAATCCCCAGGGTAGAGAATATACCTCCCCCCAACCCATGTTGCTTTTTCTTTTTCTTAGGGCACAATATGAAGAGTATCCCTGTTGTCTACAGTTCCCCTGACCCATGTCATTCATGCTTCAAAACTTTTTTTTTCTAAGTGGCCTTAAAGCATGATATGAGGAACATCCCTGGTGTCTAGTGTTTCCCTTAATCTAATATTGCAGGACTTGCTCATTAGTTTAGGGATTTGTGGAGGTGTGACAGACGACACACACATGCACACACACACACACACACACACACACACACACACACACACACACACACACACACACACACACACACACACACACCTACCTTACAATCTCCTAACTAACCCCCCATACTGCAACCTCCAAAGCTGACACATGGTCACATATACACCCACACGTGCAACCTCTGTCATACACATACATGCAGACACCCCCTAACACTACCTGTCTACTAAACTCCCTGGCACTTACCTCTACTGTGATGGGTGAACACGAGTTTTTGGCTATGTTCATTAACACAAACAGCCATAACTGGCTATGTTACTTTATGCACCTGAGTGATTGTCTGAATCACTCATCTGCATAAATGTAATTCTTGGGGACAGCCCAAGACTAATTAGCATATGCTTTTCACCCAGAATACATTATTAGCATTTAGCATGGCTGCAGAGACAGCCCACCACAGTAGTGCATATCACCATGATAATGTACACTGGTAGGGCTATTCTTAATCAGAAATGGTTATGGTAAATAACACACCCCATGTGGTAAACCTTTCAACCCCAATATGTGTTGAACAAAAATGTTGATATCAGTAATTGAAGAAAGGCAGTGGAATGGCCATTTACTGTTAATAATGTACTAATTGTACTAATGTAATGGTTCACCAGTTTAACTCTCCTTTGAGGGTCCTTCTGTGCAGAATGAATGGTCATTTTCTGCTTATAAAGTACAGATATGGTGGCACAGAGCATGGTTCTCCAATTTAATTTTCAGGTAGGTTTCCTTCTGTGCAGATCTACATATACTGTGTATGTCAGCATGGGATTTCTAAGGATAGCCTGTTTTATCCTATATTATGTCTGTAAGTATGTGAATGTGTGTGTGTACATCTGTGTGTCTAATGTAAGTGAATGCTTGGGAGTGCTTGTGTCTGTGTGTGTGTGTGTGTGTGTGTGTGTGTGTGTGTGTGTGTGTGTGTGTGTGTGTGTGTGTGTGTGTGTGTGTGTGTGTGTGTGTGTGTGTGTGTGTGTGTGTGTGTGTGTGTGTGTACACCTGTGTGTCTGTATGTTCATTCTGTGATTGACAAGTGTCACATTCAGATTTACTTCTTTCCCTTTTACCCAATATATATGTTATGTTATGTTAATATGTTAGCACAAGAGATCAGGAGTTAATACCATTATATTGTTCTGTTCTCTAGTGGTGGTGTCGGTCAGAATTATTAAGAATCTATAAACAGTGTTAAAATGGAAAAAATGCAGAACTTGCACAGGACAAAAGTGATTACGTTCTCAGTTGTTCAGAGATGCATTGCATATGGCATGGAAAATGGATGGTGCAGTAAGCTGTGTATTTATATTTTTAAAATACATTAAAAAGCACTCTGTATTTTTTCAAACACATTCATTTTCTAAGAAGACTGCTAATTTTGAATGAAAAAGTACTTATCAAAGATTTGCTATTTTTTTAATCACAGGTCTATAATGCCAACAGTGTACTTTTATTTGCTGCTGTTTTGCGGAGATATAACCCTATAGCTCTTTCTGCAGCCCATGTCTTTGCCCTCCTTCAGTACCCATCATCAACTGGGATTAGTCCTGGTTTTATTCCTTGACTGGCAGGGATCAGACCTAGGTAAAACAGTGGGATCCTACAATATCCCAGTGAGGAAATATCCTTGGCTCTTTCCCTTACCGTCTGTGGTCTTAGCCCAAACCAATAAGGGTGTTGAACTGTCATCTTGCCCTCTGAGGAGAGCAGTTGCTACAGCAGGCATCATTTTGTGGCCAGTTTTGTACTAATTGAAGTAGGCAGGTGGAGTATGTAAAAACCCACACCTGCACACCACCCAGCTGAGAGCTCAGTTTCCACAAAATTTAATGTAAAGAACACTTTACGCATGTGTTCCCATCCCTCTTCCTGAGGAGGGGTGAACAAGCCATGCCCCTTCATTCCTCTAATCCTCCTTGCTGACCCTTAACAGTTGCCTGAGCCACAAGTTCAAGCCTGGTCACCAGGGTCCCAGTCAGGACATTGTCCTTGTCTGCAAAAGAATTACTGATTAATATTGCAGTTGGTGTCATGATTTATCAGTTATAGGACTGTCACTTTGATAATTTCAACCAATATGATTTTTTGTTAAATGCAAATGATGAAACTATGGAGGCATTCATATTATGAAAGAGGGTGGCCCCCATAATATTTATGATCGTATAGACACTGTTCCTCAAATGTTCAGTAATGTGGAACTGTATTCGGTTTCTAAAGCTTCTGAATGATGGCTTGTTTTTTTTTTTTTTTTTTTTATTAGATGATGTTCACTGTGGTGGTGGTTCTGTGGTAGCGTTGTCGCCTCACAGTTAGACGTTGCCCGTTCGATTCTCAGTTCGAGTGTCTTCTGTGTAGCGACATGCGTGAATGGGCGTTCCTTCATTGAAGGTTGTGCGTTAGGCCCGGCAAGCCAGTACGTAAAAATCTACTGCCAATCATTAGCGGACTGGAGTTCCGCTGTGGCGACCCCTAATCTGGAAAAGCCAAAAGACACAAACAAACAAGATGATGTTCACATGGACAGAGCTGCAGCAAAAGACAGTAAAACATTTGCCAATGATAGTTCTAATTCTAGTGCCAAAATATTTAAATGTAATATTGTAGCTAAGAAAATAGATCATTCCAGCAATTTCTTTGTAAAAGTATAAAATGTTTTGCTGCTTATGCTTATGAAGAGCATCTGGTCTGTGCCAAACATATCTAGAAAGCTATACCTGTTTAAAAGATTGTCTAACACTTTTACAGATAGCAAGCAGGCTTGGCTAAAAGGCAAGATTTATTAAGAAAATATAACTAAGGCTAGGACTATTATGATGTACAGTACCTATGTCTTTTTTGAGTGTGGGGGATTCTAGTGGTGCCTTTAATTTGTGATTAGACATCAGAGATTGAACAAAATAATTTTTTTTCTCCCATTTTGCATCTTTTTTTTTTTTTTACTGAACTATTCTGCATGAAAAGGTATGAAATTTCTTTTTTTAATGGGTTGGTTTTATCAGACCTCTTCATTGGGTCTTTTCTTTGGGGACGTAAAATGTGTAGTCTAAAATTTTATGACACAGGTAATGGTTTTGCCAAAGTAGGCAGATATTTCAAAGGGAAAATATTTTGTTCAGCCCACTGCTATTGCCTCAGACAATGATAATTTTTAAATGACTTTTTGCATCACCTTGTATGACTGTAGCAGGAATGTTAACATCCCTATTATCTCCCTACCTTCTCTCTTCTGCTCCTCATTTAAGAATTTTTTTTTTGTGGGTAAGGGAGATGGCAAAAAAATCTCAGTCTGAATAATAATTTGAAGGGAAATCTGTTTGAACCTTACTGCATGTTATCTAGTATTTGATCTTAATTTAAAATATCGGTCCTGTGATTTCAGTTTCTGTATGCTGTCAACAACTAAATTGGATAATGCTATGTCACAGGTTTGGTTACTACATTTTAGAAAGTCACATGCCTCGGAATCAGTGAGTTTATAAAAAATTATTCATCTCTCAGTTTGTATGCTGTTTGAGATTTTGTATATAGATATCAGAGAGTGAGGTAAGAGTACCACATCTAGGATGTCAATGGGGCTATAGCCTCCTGGAAAAAATATTATTTTTACTGTTCTATAATATTTTTATCTGCAGACCTTATGATTCTATGTTTGTCATTTGAACATTTTTGTTCCAATGTGTTGTGCTTCAGTTAAGGAAGGCACAGTGTTTCATTATAAACCTCAGTTCTTGACAGACTGCTATGTAAAGTATATTTGGAGTCAGACTACAAGAACAAATTCTTGTTGGTACACTGAACATAGCTAGTGCTAACAGTGTCTAAATCTCCTATGATATGTTTTGGATCTGTCTTGTGCAAAGTGTTAATGAAAGTGTTTAAGAAGACAATCATATATGTCAATCTGTCTCTCTCTCAACCCCCCCCCCAGGGGCAGAAGGGGGAAGGGAGGTGGTAAGATGGACTTCAGCATTCCTGCTATACCCATGCAGGAAGATGTAATTTAGAAATGTACAGAGTATCAGGTCATCCTTCTAGGTTCTTCTTTTTGCGCAAAGGGAAACCTCTGGAAATCTCCAACGTAAACAAATAAGAACTTAAGAACTAGGGAATTCTAAATTAAGTATCTCTTAAGACTCTTTTAGCTCTTGTGTTTCAAGATGCCTGGAAAAAAAATGTTAAAATGTACTGGACTGGCTTGTACCCATATCCAAGCCATAAAGAAGGTTCCTCAAATTCTATTTGGGTGGCTAGCACTTTTATGTTCTTCTGTTTTGCGCTGATGCTGACACTCAGGTGTTCTACCATTGCTTAAATCCATCTAGAGTGGTACTCAGAGTAAAGTTGATTCACATTTACCCATATCTTGATGACCATTTAATTCGAGTTCATTTCTGTCATCATCTGCCTGACAGTATAAACATGATACTTCCATTTTGAGTTCTCTTACATTTAAAATCAGTAAGAACTAGGCAAGCCTGATTATTTCACAGACAAATGTTTTTTTTTTTTTTTTTTGTGAAACCAAAATTAGCACAGTCTAGCTGAAGGCTTTCTTGACTCAGGAAAACATTGTGATTGTAATACTCTTATTTAAACATTGATACTATTATGCAATGTTTTTGCCACTACTTGGTTGTATATCAACGTGCACAATGACTGCTCTGAACGCCTGACTTTCCATGAAAAAATATCAATATTTTCTTAGAAATATATGTGATCAATCTTGTGATTCTATACACCTGCATCACTCATCGATACCTTCCTTAATGGATAAGGTACAGTGGTGTGTTGTGATGTCACTCCACAATACGAACTGTACCATCTTATTCTTTATGTATGATCTCATAATATACTTAAACCATCATATCCATTTTTATCTCTCTTAGCTTTCCTTTCAACACATTTTTCAGTTAATTCCCCTAATCATGCAGTTATGTTATTCCAATAATACATGCATCACTGCCTCTTCCCCTTAGCACACTTTAACTTAAACATGTCTTTTCTTAGACTTTTTTTGTATTTCATCAGACTTTTTACAGGCGATTTCTACAAATGAGACCTCTGCAGAAAACAATTCCTTTCTTTTCTGGAACTCTTTCTTTTCCTTCTTGCCAAACATCTTTTCTTGTCTTTATGTACATTGACAACGCATCTCTACTTAAAATGTTGTCATTGTGTTTTTTACCACTTCCTACTATCCTCTTCTACATTCTATATATTTTATAATCCAGATTTCCATAGTATGCTTACAGAAGCAACATTCCCCATCACAATTCTTTTTTCTTTTCCTTACTCAAATTCATTCCCAAAAATATTCATATTTTTCACAAACATGTTTTCTTAATACTAAATTAAATTAACTATTCAGGCTTTCATGGTAAAAAGGTAAGTCTAGAGAAGCCAGAAATATTATCAGATTTATTAATCCTAAATTCACTTTTTCTTTTTCGCTGTAAATCATTCCTTGCTTTATAGGATTCAACCTAGAACCCCAAAAATGTAAGAATGTTTCCCTTTCTAGGTCTTCCAGAAGGCTAAATACTTGACCCTGTGATACAATCTAGCTGAATATTATTTAATTTATCAAAATAATTCTAGATCAAATGGTCTTTCTACATTCTTTTCTCTTTCTCCCTTTTTGCTTGCATTTATCTCCTCTACAAGTAATATCGAATGCTATTATTTTATTGTAAAATAAATCCCCACCATGATCATTTTATTCCTAAAATGCTTGTATTTATCTTTAAATCCATGCAGCATTTCATAATAATCCCTACTACACCAATATTATTTAATTTATTCATCCATCCTTTATTCTTTGTCACAATTATAATATCACCTGCACTGGTTACAGGAATGGATAAACAGGCCCTTCCACATTATCTCACCTCCGTGGGGCTAACTCTTTCTAACTCAAATATAGCTCTGTTTATTACTAATACAAGCAACATTCCAGTTAAGGAACATTCATGTTTTATCCACTTGTAAGTCTTTATCTCCCCAAGCTATGCATTAACTGAGGTATGATGTTTTCATTCTTATAAGCAGTCTTCCCCAAAGTATATGTTTAAAGTTTCCCACAATGCTGTGTAATTAACTGTATCAAAAGCTTAAAATGTATTGCACACTAATATCCTGCTTTACTTACTACTCTAACTATAGCTGATGATAGTACTTCTTTTATTCCAATTGCATCCATTACTATTCCTCTACAACATTCTTTTTAATAGTCCTGGAGTTCTACTTGAAGAAATGTTATCAAACGTTTGTAGTCTGTGTGACAAAATAAAATTGCTCATTTGCTCTTCATGCCATTTTCCTTTTCCATTCCAAATGTACCGTATTACCGCCTGTCTTACCCCTCTGTCTCTTATACCTTCCTTGTGCTACTTGTTTACTACTTCCATAAGGTGTGCTTTCCTTTTTTCTTCATTTCTGTATAAACATTCCACCCTATTCTATTATTTTATGATGTACTATTTTCTTTTGGCATCTCAAAAACTGCATCTGATTCTGTCAGTAAATTCTCTTTCTAGAGATTTTTCTTCTTTTATTGTTTTTAAGTGTTCCAGTTTTACCTTCTTTCTATGTACCTCTTCCCTATATTTTTGCACTATACTTTATTTTTCTTTTTGTTTATGGTGCTATTGTATCTTTCGGTTTTAAGAAACCTAATACAGTTTCCCATCTTTTCACTGCACTGTCTAACAATACACACTGACTTCTTTCTTACTCATTACTAGCAACTAATGTTTCCAAACAATATATTTTAGTCACTCTATATGAAGTAAATACTTTATAAAGTTCTTTTTACACAATTTAATATAATTTTTATATGCTATATAAAATTATTTTCATGTATTTTAAACTCACCTTTCACTTCCATTAATGCTCTATATTTACTTTTGCCTAATTCCCATATTATTCTCTCTGAACTTATGTACTCCTTTTATATATATATATATATATATATATATATATATATATATATATATATATATATATATTTATTTATTTATTTAAAAAATTGTGCACCATAACATCCAATTTCTTTCACAAACATATATCTTTATAGTGCTTCCACACCTTCTCTTTTGCTTCTTACTTATTCATCCTCTGTAGACTTCCAATTAGTCATTTTATTTCTTTTAATACCTGAATTTTTCTTTCTGTTTTGCCCAAATTCCCACATAATTCTCCACACATTATACTCATGACTTCACTATAATATGTATTTTAATTTTCTCAAATAAATCCTTCCTTTCACTTGGTATTGCTTGTGCATATGTGCTCTTCTGTTTTGCTATTAACATCCGTTACATGACATCTTTCTGCATGAATTTTATTTGTTTATTGCATTTTAACTTGTGAGTGGGCACATAATCCCTTTTCATGATCATCACAGGAGCAAATGTCTGTTACGTGGCATGCTCAAAGTGACACAGGATGCAAATGGAGCTTATAGAAATCAAACTCAGGATGGCTGAACAATCTATGTGCAGCAGCGCATAATCTTAAAGTTTTGGATCAAGCTGCCAGATTACATTAGTACATCAATTATCTTGTACTTACTTGTGGTATAACTGCTACCCCTGATAACAAAACTTCCTTAAACCTCATATATCATTACCTCAAATGTCATTGAAAGAATTCCCTTAGATCTTTGCTAACAGGTCTAATATATTCTAAACATATAATGCTACATGTTGAAGACTTACACCATTTGTGTGCAATGAACTATCTAAGGGAAAACTTAATGCTGTTGACATGTAATGAGACAATTTTCACATTGGTTATTTTCATTCATTTTTAAGGCTTCAATTTATATATATATATATATATATATATATATAATATATAAAATATAAATATATATATATATATATATATATATATATATATATATATATATATATATATATATATATATATATATATGTATATAAAATATTTATACGCTGTCTTCTCCATGGATTCTTTCATAGTGTCCTAGGAACTTATCAGGCTATTGATCTGTGAAGATCATAAGTGGCCTAGCCTTACATTCCCATGGTAGTTTTATCCTTTATATTTTGCATCTAAATAACCCAGAGATGGGCCGTTCAAGGATATGTTGAGACATTTACATGTTTCCCCTATCCATGAGTGACAGGAATACTAAACCAGGTGTGAATTTGTAGTTACTTATCCAAATGTCCAATTACACCATTTCTGTTACTCTTCTTCCTCAGATTCCATAATATGTCCTTTGTCCACCATTCTATTTCCAAAATCTCAAATTTATTACTCATTTCCACAGACCCATACTTATAACATTGTCATGCACATTTGTATTTTTCACTTGTGTCTGTGAAAGCAACATAATGTCTTCACTTTTCTAATTCAGAATTTAACACCTTATTAAATCTCATTACTCTCTTTAGAACTATCTGCATCTTATAAATATATACATAAACAGTATATATATATATATATATATATATATATATATATATATATATATATATATATATATATATATTCACTTTAGAAGCTCGAAGTACTGAAATATTGAAATTCAGTATTTCATACCTATAGAGTGGAATCCTGAAAAGATCGAAAACTCAGAAGTGCGAAATTCAAAACCTCGCATACCAGAGATTTTGAATTAGTGCTTCTGGTGTTTTGCTGTGGTTATGGATTCAGGTAAGTGTTTATGTGTCAAGGATTTTGGGTAGGGGTTGTGGTTGTGGTGTTTGTTAGTGTGTTTTGTTGCTGTGATGTGTGTGGGGAGAATGTAGCTTGTATGGTGGTGTTTTGTGTGTTTTTGTATGTAGTATGACCTCAGAGTTAGAATATTTAAGTGGGGGGGGGTGTAGGACAGAGCTTGTGTTGGTGTGTGGGGAGGAAGGTGTGTGTTTGTGTACAGCAGAAGCGCTAATTCAAAATCTCTGGTATACGAGATTTTGAATTTCATGCTTCTGAGTTTTCATTGTTTTCAGGATTCCACTTTATTTTTATTTATTTATTTATTTATTTCATTTATTTATATTTGTAGACCGGGAGTGTCCGACTGGACATAGGTCCATTTTCAGCGGAGGCCCGGGGAGAAAAGCTCCACAGTTAAAATAAACAGACAGTAGTTACATTGGATTACATAGCGATTAACAATTTACATAGCAATTACTTACAACATATTTACAGATGAAGAACATAGTACATCAGTAGACAACTAGAATCTTTATCTGTGAAGCACATAACAGACATTAACAAATGTTACAATAAGAAGTCCCTGCTGCATAATAAGTACTAGGCTTATGAGCATCTGAACTTGATATAATCAAGGTAGTTAGTGGAGTGGAAAGAAAGGTAGTGGTTGGATGGGGTGGGTGATATTAAGAGTGGGACTTGCAAGGGCATAGCCAGCATGTTTTAGGTGTGCTTTTAGTTAAGTTTTGAAGTGGATGCATGATGGTATGGAGGTAATTGTGGGTGGGAGGGAGTTCCATAATTTGGCTATGGCACAAGAGAATAGTGCTTCACCAGCAGAGTTATTGGCTTTAGTGATCTGCAAGTGATTTTTGTTGCTGGATCTTAGTGGTCTGGTGGTGCGATAGGGTTGGTGTAGATTCTGGAGGGATGGGACATTTAGTGGATGGTTTACTAGTTTGTGGGCGAGTGAGAGTTGATACCATTGAAGGAGGTGAGGGAGTTCAAGACAGTGGTGACTATGGTAGGATGCCCCCGTGGAGAATTGACGATTTTGTTGCAGCAGGCCTCTAGCTTGTTTAGACCGCATTGCCTTAGGTTGGTATATATTGGAGAGGCATAAAGTAGGGTGGAGATAAGGTGGGAAT
>NC_056727.1:334010762-334055762 GCF_019279795.1 Protopterus annectens | reverse complement strand
CTTGGTGACTGGCTTAAGGCCTCTAAAGAACTCAGATTAAGAAAGAAGAGAAGTGTTGGTTTACCTTCTCTGATTATGGTATTTCATTGTCTATTTCAAAGCTATCATAAACATCACATTTTCTAATTTCTGAGCAACTATTTGCTGAAAAAAGAACTGAAAATGCATGCAGTAGACAGCAGAATTTGCTCTTCACTGGCATGCTGATATCTGAATTAGTGGTGATATGTATATTTACACTGTGGTTCTGATTTATTTACAAATAAACTAATCTTACACTGCTAAGTATTTACTTTACATGCTGTAACTTTAAAAAAAAATATTACCACAGAAATTCTCAACTTGATTTGGTCAGGGCAGGGAGTGGGCAGAAACCTAGTACATTGTATACGGGGGGAAGTAAGTGTAGGTGGGATTTAATTCAAGGTCTCCTCCACTGCAGCTTACTGAAATATTGTTTTTCATAATGTGGACCTGGAAAAGAGAAATTTCTGCAACTCCTTGTTGATGAAAAACAAACACTTCTGACCTCTCTCTCTGAAATTAAATGCTAGTACAGCTGTAAATCTGTTATAATGATTTTGCATCGAACATAAAGAGAATGCTGGTCCATGAAGTGCAAACATTAATGTCATTGTCATCGTCAATACCCTTCTCTCTATTTTTATATGAGATTGGGGAGTCACATCAACATTAGTTAAAATGACAAAATCACCTAAAGACAATTTCACTGCCAAACGTTAACATCATGATGATATTGAGAGTTCGGCATTCCTTGCAACCTGATGAGCAATTGTTGACATAAAAGGAAACTGCAACTGAAAACAGGCAAAATGAATGGCTTTGCTGAACTGTTTTTCCATTGGGCCAAGCTTGCCTTTTTTGTCTGTCAGCCTAAGCCATTCTTTCTTCAATAACTGTGTTGTCAAGTATATTTTTAAATGCCTGCACCACTCCTTGGATACAGGTGATTTTCCCTAACCAATGTAATGCTGTACTCAGGTATTGTAAACTGCTATGCATCAAATGGGCTTAAGCCTTAATTCTTAAATGTCATGGGATGCCGTAAGCATGAACTACAGCAGAGAAAACGTCACTTGTTGAGTACACCTTAACATGACTGCAATTGCAGATCTCAAGGATCAAAAGATGACTTATTTAGAACCAAAGTACAAATTGAACGTTATCTTGTAAGGTCCCTCACACTATATCTTCTACAATTAATAATTCTGGATCCAATTAATTTCTTACTTTGTGATTCCTGAATTAGGCTGACGAACACAACAGAGTGACTGATAAGGACTGCCAAATGACCTAACTAGTCTGCCGACTTGTTACATAAAATACAGACCCTACTAACTGGATTCCTTGTCCCTACACCTCCATCATCTTAAAGACTGCTTATGCTTGTCAGGAATGGTTTATCTCACCTTCAAACACCACAGATACACAGAGATATATATATAGATAGATTGATACAAATAAATACATACATATATATATATATATATATATATATATATATATATATATATATATATATATATATATATATATATATATATATATATATATATATATATGATATATATATATATATATATATATATATATATATATATATATATATATATATCTATATATATACAAATAAAACAAATAAAAGAAACAGTCCAGTCCTGACAAAAACAGTATTCTTACTGTCAAGATAACTACTATCATGATTATATCACTTTGGACCTGAAAGCTCTACATCATGGAGAGTCCTCACAACAAACCAGTGAAATACTGCATTGACTGAAAATCCATCATTTCTTGTAAGATGTTAGTAATTTCAAAAATGACTACCATATCTAAAAAAGTGCTATGTATTGTGATTGTAGCAAAAACTACACTTAAATAATGCAGTAGATAAATATGTCTAACATTCTAAATGAGTGAATACTGTATTAGATTTCACTTTCATCTCTTAGGTTCATAGGTTCATAGGTTCATACTAGGCTATCTGCCCTAGGGCATTTATGAGCCCAGCCAGAATGTGTTTGGCTTTCGCCACCCATTTTAAATTTATTTTGCTATGCCCTTTTTCGAGGTTAGTATACTGTGCCTCTGTCTAACAGTGACACAGAAGTGATACCCGGGGTAAACCTACGATCTCCCATCCACTCATCAAGATTCCTCTTGAAGAGAGTCAATGAGGGACTCTGCCTGACCTGGACTGGGATTTTATTCCAGAGTGAAGGGAGCCTCTGGGTTATGAATCTGTCCCTCCAGCATGTCCTATTTATTTCAGTGCTGAGGTTCAAGTCTCTCGAGCGGGTAGCTCGATGGGATTTGGATTTTCTGAGGTGCAGCATGTCCATTAATTCCGGGTTGGACATGGCTTTATACGTCAGGCACAGATCGCCTCTGAACAGGCGGTATGCCATTGAGTAGAGCTGGAGTTTCTTTAACCGGGCAGCATATGGCATCTGTTTGAGCCCTTTGATCCTCTTGGTGAGGTACTTTTGGGGTCTTTCCAGTTGCTGCAGGTGTCTGGTAAGGTACATCCCAAAAGGGGCATTGTACTCAATTATGGGCCTAATGAGGGATGAGTAAAGAGGCACGATGACCTACCCTGATCTAGATGTGAATCCCTTCATAATTAGGTGGGCTATATAAAATGTTTTTCTAACCACTTTGGCCACGTGGTTATCAAATGAGAGATTGCTATCAACTTGGGTCCCCAGGTCCCTAATTACTTCTTCTGTACTTAATGGATTACCACATATGTGGTAATTTGTGGGCACTTTGTTTTTGCCAAAGGGGATGACTATACACTTTTAGGCATTTAGCTTGAGGCCATGGCTCTGGCACCATTTGTCTGTTTCTATGAGGCCCTTTTGGAGGATGCTTGTGTCGGCTGGAGAGTCGATTATGGCGCCCAGTTTGCAGTCATCTGCGAACTTGGTCAGCCACAGTCCTTCCGTGTTGGCCTGTACCTCAGTGAAATATATACCGAACAATAGAAGTCCCAGGACTGAGCCTTGTGAGACACCACTTGTAACTGGTTTGGAGTCTGACATGGCTCCAGCAATTCTAACCATGTGGGTTCTGTCCTTGAGCCAGTTTGCAATCCATCTAGTGACATAGGGGTTTATATTTAAGCTGGTGAGCTTATCTATAATGCCCGAATGGGGTATTGTATCAAAGGCTTTTGTGAGGTCCAGGTAGGCTGTGTGGACCACCTTCCCCTCATCAATGGCCTTGATGACTGTTTCAAAGAAATCAACCAGGTTTAAGAGGCAGGATCTGCCCTTAACAAAGCCGAACTGGGTAGGATCCAGTGTCTGTAGGTCCCCAATATCTTTATTTATGAGGTCCATGATGATCCCTTCCATAGCTTTGCAGACCAAGCTAGTCAGGCTTATGGGGCGATAGTTTCCAGGATCCGTTGAGGCACCACCTTTATTGAGAGGGATCACTGTTGCTGTACGCCACTCTTTGGGCACATATCCTGTAGTAAGGCTGAGATTGAACAGTAGTTTTATGTTTGGGTTTAGCTCTTCTTGGAGTTCATGTAGGACGCATCCTGGGACACCGTCTGGTCCCATTGATGCTGTGTTTTTGCTTTGGAGAGGGTGGCTCTTACCTGCGCATCTGAGATGTCAGGGGGGCAGCACTCTGCTGGGATAGATATTTGCCCTTTTGGTGGGGATGGGGGGGAGAAGTTTGCGCTGAACCTGTCAGCTAGGATGTTGGCAATGTCTGTGGGTTCAGTGTATTTTTTGTCATTTTGGACTAATTCTGAGCATATCTGGGAATTACCACCCAGGTTCCTAACATAACTAAAGAAAGCCTTGTGATTATCCTTAGTGTCCTGTGCAATTTTTCTCTCGAAGCTGACCTTAGACAATTTTATGAGTGCCTGTAGTTTTTTGCTAATACTGATCAGTGATGCCTTCCCTTTTTGGGATTTTGCTCTATCATTTAGTAGCTTCCTCCTTCTGTTGTATAGTTTGTTTATGGCTGGGGTCCACCAGACAGGACGTCTGCCTTTGGAGGATTGGGTCTTGGTTTTATTTGGGATCGCATGATCCATGCATTCTCTTCAAGAGCAATTTTAGCCAGACATGCAGGGGCTTATAAGACAACCCCCAACACCAGTCAAAAGAGAAGTGAGTGTTTATTACAACATGGCATCAGTATGCTCAGCACAGCACCAAATTCCAGGATCCACCACATAACCCATGCACTCCGGTCACTCCACAACAAGTGCAAATATGACTTTGTCATTGTCCATGTTGGTGTGAATGACCTGAGACGTACCTCCCTTGACTACATGAAAAGAGATGTGGAAGAGCTCTCCGATCTTGTAGCCCAGGCAGGTATGACCCTAGCCCTGAGTAGCATTCTGCCATCACCCAGAATGATACCGCAGTACAAGGACAAAATGATTGACTTCAGCAATTGGCTAAGCTTCTGGTGTCATTCTAAGGGGATCCAGTATCTGTCTGCTTGGGATGACATGGTTGACAGACCACAATGCTTTGCCACAGATGGCCTGCACCTGTCGCCCCTGGATTCTGGATACTGGCTAAGGCTCTTGCTGCCCCTATAGTGCCTTTTTCAGGCAAGGTTCAAATAACAAATTCACCACCATAACAGGAAGAGGCAAGCAAAAACTGAGGCTAATGCTACTCAATGCTAGAAGTCTAAATCTCAAAATGCACTCACTCGAGGCACTCCTTAAAATGGAGAACATTGATATCTGTGCAGTGGCTGAGACCTGGTTCAAGGCTTCAGAGGGCACCCCTGCACTACCAGGCTATAACTCATACCACACTTTTCGGCTATGTAACCTGGACCGAAACACCAAAGGTGGAGGTGTGTCCATATTCATTAAGGATATCCACACCTCCAGGCTAGTTGCTTAGCAAAATGTGTCCAAGGTTATCCAAGTGCCACTTACTCTGAGCAAAACTGCAATCCAAATTGTAGCTTGCTACAGATCTCCCACCATGCCCCAGGATTCGCACTCCTCTTTTCTTGATGTACTGGAAAATATTAGGATTCAACCAAACACCCTAATAATGGGTGACTTCAACTACCCCACCATTAACTGGGAAAACTACTTGTGTACCAATTCCTTAGCTAAGTGCTTTCTGGAATTCATAAACTCTAATGCCCTGGATCAACTTATCCACACCCCCACCAGGGGCAACAATATCCTAGATCTAATCATTACCGACATGAGTGACCGGTGTTCCACACCTGAAATCAACTCCTCGTTGGTCCGATCCGACCATAAGCTAATCACCCTTGATATCCACATCCCACCCCCCATTAAGGAAACCACTGTAAAACATTTCTTCAAAGCCAACTTCATGTTTCTTAAGACAGAAGTGGTGAACTTCACGACACCCATGCAGATAGACAATACAGTTATAACTGCTGAATCTTACATCAATGCACTCTATAAGCACTTACACGAGTGCATGGATCGTGTTATCCCAAACAGAACCAAGATGCTATCCTCCAAAAAAAGGAAGCCAATCTGGTGGTCCCCTGCCATAAACTAATTGTACAACAGAAGGAAGAAACTGTTGCAAAGGAGAGTAAAATCCCATGAGTGGAGGAGCTCCCTGGTCAGCCTCAGTAAGAAGCTGAGATCCCTTTTAAGATCATCCAAAGCTAGCTATGAAAACAAAATTGCCACTAATTCCAAGGACAACCACAAAACATTCTATAGCTATGTCAAGAATCTTGATGGCAACACCCAGATCTGCTCTGAGATACGGCACAAAGGCAAGAAAATTACAGAACCAACTGATATTGCCAACATCCTGGCAGATAGGTTCAGTGCTAACTTTACCCCCCTCTCACCCCCGTAAAGGGCACATATCTATACAGGAAGAATGCAGAGTCCCTGTAATCACAACTATGCATGTAAAAGCTGCACTCTCTAAAGCCAAAAGCACAGCATCCATGGGACCGGACAACATCCCAGGCTGAATTTTACACGGACTTCATAACGAACTGGCTCCCCACTTAAGCACCATGTTCAATAATAGCCTCACATCAGGCTTTGTGCCCACTGAATGGCACACAGCAACAGTTATCCCACTCCATAAAGGGGATGCCACCACTGATCCCGGGAACTATTGACCTATTAGCCTGATGAGCCTGGTCTGCAAGGCCATGAAACGTACCATCATGGAACTCATAAACAAAGACATTGGTAACCTCCAAACTCTGTATCCCACCCAGTTCGGGTTTGTGAAAGGCAGATCATGCCTCCTGAACCTGATCGACTTCTTTGAGGCAGTCAAAAAAAGCCGTAGATGAGGGTAAGGTGGTTCACACAGTCTATCTTGACCTTGCCAAGGCTTTTGACACCATCCCCCATTCTGGAATTATAGCTAAACTCACTAAACTAGGTATAAATCCCTACGTCACAAGATGGGTTGCCAACTGGCTCACTGACAGAACCCACACTAAGTTGCACACTCCAAATCTGACCTCAAAGCAGTGATGAGTGGAGTACCACAGGGTTCCATCCTGGGACCTCTCCTGTTTGGTATCTACTTCTCTGAAGTACAGGCTAACACAGAAGGCCTTTAGCTAATGAAGTTTGCAGATGACTGCAAACTAGGAGCCATAGTCAAGTCCCCAAATGATGTGGACATCCTACAGAAGGGCCTCGCTGAGACAGATGCCTGGTGTCAGAGCCATGGCCTCAAGCTCAATGCCAAAAAGTGCAGTGTCATCCCCTTTGGTAAAAATTCTGTACCCATGAACTACCACATAGGCAGCAATCTACTTAACACCGAATACGTGATAAGAGACCTTGGGACCCAGGTGGACAGTAATCTCTCCTTTGATAGTCACATCGCCACAGTAGTCAGGAAGTCCTTCTACGTGGCATACCTCATCATAAAAGGGTTCTAGGAAAAAAGAAGTCATTGTTCCCCTCTACTCGACACTCATTAGACCCATTATAGAGTACAACGCCCCTTTTGGAATGTACCTCACAAGACATCTGCAGCAGATGGAAAGGCCACAGAAATACCTCACAAAGAGGATTACTGGCTTCAAACAAATGCCCTACACTGACCGTCTCAAAAAACTCCAGCTTTACTCTGTAGCACATCGCCTACTCCGAGGTGATCTCTGCCTAACATATATAGTTATGTCAAACCCAGAGCTGTTGGACATGCTACACTTAAAGAAATCCCAATCCCTCCGAGCTACACGCTCTAAGGACCTAAACCACTGTGCAGCACACTACCCTGAAGTGCTTTGTGCCATAGATTGCACACATGTACAAATTAAGACATGACCCAGGAACAGGGTAGGCTGTGAAAAACGTTGAGGCGATTGGAACACAATAAGAGAGGCCGATAATTCCACAAGTTTTATTTCCAATGTACGTTAGCGCTTTCGGCAAGTTAAATAACTCGCCTTCTTCAGACAAACAAACAGTGGGATGACTTTACACTGCTGTTTAAATAACCCTACTAATACATTTTAACCAATCATTGAAGTTGCAATTCCATTCTTAATTAAAAACCATGGGAACTTAGAAATAAATGTAAAACGTCACATCCTGAAATGTAAGGTGATGTTTCTACATATTGCTAGCCGTTAAATAACCAAACACTCTATGTAAAATTACACACAGTATAAAATTTCATTTTAAAACTACTAAAAGATATATGTAATAAACTTACATATAATCTAACGAATGAAAATAAATGGATATGTTGTAAACAAGGGACATCTTACTATGTTCTTACTAATGTTCCTTGTTGTTGTGTTTACTAAAAGATCCAATATTTTAATTTTATTGCAGTTGTCAAGCATTTATCATTATTTTTCTAATACTAACAATCTTGATAAGTCTTACAAAAAGACGCCCTCCCCACTTACAAATGCCTTGTTGAATGTTATCCAAACAACCTCACTACGAAGTTAATCTAGCAGGCTATTTACTATGTTAATGTGTATCAAGTTCTGAACGAATTTGATAAGACGTTAGGTATGGAACTATAATACAATTGACCAGGAGAATCAACTTAATGTTGTTCAAAACATAATGACAATGTAGAATACAGTTGCATTCACCTAAAAAACTTTTATCACAAGAACCAAGAAAAAACATTATCTATTGTAAGAGAGCCATTTGAGAACGCATTTAATTGACTGTGCTTCGTTTATACCTGGGGACAGATGAGCTCTCGTGCGGATCTGCCACAAAAGCTCGTCTATTTCCAAGCGTGTTTGCCATGGACCCCCTCTAATGTCCGCTTCCCTGTGTTGCAAGATTAAATAATTAAAAGTATGACCACTAAATTCCATACAATGCCTGGCTAGGGCGTTGTTGGAATCATTCTTTTTTATGGCATATTGGTGTTCGTATATTCTATGCTTAAGCATCCTCTCGGTTTTACCGATGTAGAATGCCTTGCAATGGTTACACAGGGCAGCGTACACCACGGATTTCGTTTCACAATTGAAACGTCCTGTGATTTTATAATGTTTGTCGTTAATATTACAACTACTGGTAACCTTGATATGTTTGCACTGGGTACAAAAGCCACATTTGAACATTCCTTGGGGTTTGGTGGAAATGACACGAGGTTTGACTTTTTCTAAAATAGACTTCATGTTTTTACCTCGTCTATATGTAATTTTTGGACGTTCCCCTAAAAGGAAGCACAGGCTTCTATCATTTTTAATGATGTCCCAGTTTTTATGAACTATTTCCCTTATTTGTGTAGAATCTAGGGAATAAGTGTGCAAGAAACTGGTTGTAAACTTGCCCTTTCCTGTTTCTATTGTAGTAGTCAAACTTGAATCAATAGTCACCTGGTCATCATTGATGCCAATGGAGACCGTCCCTAATCCTGAAAGTAAAGGGAGGAAATGGCCTGTTTCTCTTTTTTGGGTCACTTCTGTAACTATGTTTGTTATCAAAGAAGACGGTTATCCTCTTGACTCAAACATGTTGGTAAGTTTAATGCATTCGTTGCCAAAATCTTGTATATCTGTTATCATACGTGCAGCTCTTACTGAATAAAGAACAACACGAGGAACAAACGTCGTGGACGCAGGAGATGAATGATATATTAGACTTTGGTGTAAAACCAAGATTGTACAAAAGTACTAACGGTGATTTTACTGTTTATAATTACACAACTATAAACATCCAGCAGGACATTGTAGATTTTTTGGCAAAAGACTTTAGCTTTGTCCCTGGAAATCACATGGATATTGGTAAAACTATTATAGATCTAAAAGTGTTTACACGAAAATTAAACCTGAACCATCTGATGGGTAACGATTCATCTACAGTTAAATTACTTAGAGTTGCTAGTTCTTATAACCCACCTTTACACCCCAGCTTGCACACATTTGAGAAAATTTGTGAGATGGACCTATGGGCTATTAAGAACCAGGTCATTTACAAGAATCAGAAACACCCAAGTAACATCACTTTGTTAGAACGTGACTTCATTCACCTCTTGCATGATTGTCACATTCGAGCCATGAAACCAGACAAAGGTGGGGGCATTGTTTTCATGGACCATTGTAAGTATGTTGAATATATGCTTGAACATCTAGATTCAACTGCTTACAAACTGGTCACCAGAAATGAAATCCATGGTGCATATAAGAAAATCAACAACACCCTAAATGACTTATTTTTGGAAGGACTGATTGATACTGATACACATAAATATCTTCTGATGCCTGCCCCAAAAATTCCTTCATTTTTTGGAACACCCAAGTTACATAAACGGCTGAATGCACCCCCATTTAGGCCTATTATTGATGGGAGGGGATCAGTGACCCAAGCATGTGCTAAACTCGTTGACAGCATTCTAAAACCCTTGCTTCAAAACGAGAAGCACATTTGTAAGGACTCATGGTTCTTTTTGGAGAACATTAACAAACTCACTTACAGTGAGCATGTCCTGTTCTTGACAATAGATGTCAAAGACCTATACACCGTCATACCACAGTCGGTTGGCATTGCTTGGGTTAGAGAATACATGGTAGCCAAAAACATAGGAGATGACTCTATATATTTAACTGAGACCCTCCTAGAACTAATTTTGGCTAACAACTTTTTCATTTTTGAAAACCAATTTTACGTTCAAACATCAGGTGTAGCCATGGGCTCACCTTGTGGGGGTTCATTCGCAAATGCAGTCATGGCATATTGGGAGTCCACTGTACTGTTCAAGGACGAACTATTTCTCAAACACGTCACCTGGTATACTCGATACCAGGATGACATTTTTTGTATCTGGGATGGTAAGATGGATATGATTTCTTTATTCATGGATAGAATCAACACGACAACTGACTTTTTAGAGTTCACACATAGCATAAGTGACACTGAGATTAATTATTTGGACGTTTTGCTATAAAAGATAGAACCAACAAGAGATTTAAAAGTTGTATATACAGAAAACAAACTTACTCTAACTCACTCTTACATTTCACAAGTAACCACCCATACCATCAAAAGAAGGCAGTCATCAAAGGACAGATAGTAAGAGCTGCACGTATGATAACAGATATACAAGATTTTGGCAACGAATGCAATAAACTTACCAACATGTTTGAGTCAAGAGGATACCCGTCTTCTTTGATAACAAACATAGTTACAGAAGTGACCCAAAAAAGAGAAACAGGCCATTTCCTCCCTTTACTTTCAGGATTAGGGACGGTCTCCATTGGCATCAATGATGACCAGGTGACTATTGATTCAAGTTTGACTACTACAATAGAAACAGGAAAGGGCAAGTTTACAACCAGTTTCTTGCACACTTATTCCCTAGATTCTACACAAATAAGGGAAATAGTTCATAAAAACTGGGACATCATTAAAAATGATAGAAGCCTGTGCTTCCTTTAAGGGGAACGTCCAAAAATTACATATAGACGAGGTAAAAACATGAAGTCTATTTTAGAAAAAGTCAAACCTCGTGTCATTTCCACCAAACCCCAAGGAATGTTCAAATGTGGCTTTTGTACCCAGTGCAAACATATCAAGGTTACCAGTAGTTGTGATATTAACGACAAACATTATAAAATCACAGGACGTTTCAATTGTGAAACGAAATCCGTGGTGTACGCCGCCCTGTGTAACCATTGCAAGGCATTCTACATCGGTAAAACCGAGAGGATGCTTAAGCATAGAATATACGAACACCAATATGCCATAAAAAAGAATGATTCCAACAACGCCCTAGCCAGGCATTGTATGGAATTTAGTGGTCATACTTTTAATTATTTAATCTTGCAACACAGGGAAGCGGACATTAGAGGGGGTCCATGGCAAACACGCTTGGAAATAGACGAGCTTTTGTGGCAGATCCGCACGAGAGCTCATCTGTCCCCAGGTATAAACGAAGCACAGTCAATTAAATGCGTTCTCAAATGGTTCTCTTACAATAGATAATGTTTTTTCTTGGTTCTTGTGATAAAAGTTTTTTAGGTGAATGCAACTGTATTCTACATTGTCATTATGTTTTGAACAACATTAAGTTGATTCTCCTGGTCAATTGTATTATAGTTCCATACCTAACGTCTTATCAAATTTGTTCAGAACTTGATACACATTAACATAGTAAATAGCCTGCTAGATTAACTTCGTAGTGAGGTTGTTTGGATAACATTCAACAAGGCATTTGTAAGTGGGGAGGGCGTCTTTTTGTAAGACTTATCAAGACTGTTAGTATTAGAAAAATAATGATAAATGCTTGACAACTGCAATAAAATTAAAATATTGGATCTTTTAGTAAACACAACAACAAGGAACATTAGTAAGAACATAGTAAGATGTCCCTTGTTTACAACATATCCATTTATTTTCATTCGTTAGATTATATGTAAGTTTATTACATATATCTTTTAGTAGTTTTAAAATGAAATTTTATACTGTGTGTAATTTTACATAGAGTGTTTGGTTATTTAACGGCTAGCAATATGTAGAAACATCACCTTACATTTCAGGATGTGACGTTTTACATTTATTTCTAAGTTCCCATGGTTTTTAATTAAGAATGGAATTGCAACTTCAATGATTGGTTAAAATGTATTAGTAGGGTTATTTAAACAGCAGTGTAAAGTCATCCCACTGTTTGTTTGTCTGAAGAAGACGAGTTATTTAACTTGCCGAAAGCGCTAACGTACATTGGAAATAAAACTTGTGGAATTATCGGCCTCTCTTATTGTGTTCCAATCGCCTCAACATTTTTCAGTGGTTCGTGGATAATTTAACAGGGTAGGCTGTACATTAACAGAAAGGGCTACCAATCCAGTTACCATGACTCACATATCTGGCACACCTCCCAGCTGTACTGTTTGCTAGGGTAGATATCCCACAGGGGCATTTACTGTGGGATGCAGGCTATGCACTGGAACTGTGGCTGATGACACCCATCAGAAATGCACACACACCCATGGAAGAATGCCATAGTGAGGCACACACTCAAACAAAAAATATCATAGACCATGTGTTTGGACTGCTGAAGTCATGGTTCCGGTGTCTTGATACATCCTGGGGATTTCTACAGTCCAAGCCATGGACATATACAGAAATATTCAGAGCATGTGCCATGCTACACAACATAATCCTGAGAAAACAGCTTCAGCAGGATTAGCAGGGGGAAGGAGCACGCATCCCACCACCAGTGCCAAGGTCACCATAGCCACAGGCAGATGAGGAGTCACAGGGGGAACCACCAGCTGCCGTGGGTGTAGGCAGACATAAGCATGCTCAGTATGCCCTTGCTTTGGCTAAGAGACAATGCATGGCACACTCACCCACCACCTAGGGGCCTAAAACCTTCCTCCTACTCACATACATATACTAACATTGATGTCAGGCAGCTCACACAACCTTTGCCTCCCCATGTATTGGCTGTGTACTGCTTGCATCAGACTGAGTCATCCCTGAACTAAAAATGTGTTAACTGCTGCATTTACAAGGTAACTCCTGAATCTGGAGTGTATTGTTTAATAATATGATTGTGTGGCATATCCTTGTTTTTCATTACTTGATCCATTAAGCTAGCAAAAGGTGGGAAATCTGTACAGAACTTACCCTTAATATGTGACAGCAGAGACCTATTGGTTTTATGTGTCCATTCCTAAGTAGTAGGCCTCAGGCATCAAAGATTCACACAGTCATATCTCTCAAACGTACTGCTGATCACTGCATACCCTCAGTTTAGCACCACATGTTTGTACTGGAAAATCATTAGAGAGAAAAGTTAGAAAGTAATGATACACATTGCAGTTTCTGACTTCACAACCCTCACAAGATCTTTCACTAGAAAGTTGGGAAATTTTGATACTATCAACTGTCTAACTTTCCCAAGCCAGTATAAGTCAAAGGTACAATTACCAGTTCAACACCACAAATGCAGATACACTAAGCACTAAGTCAGCTAAGCAGCCTGAACATCAGACACAAAGCTTTTGTATCCCTAAATCCAAAAGATAGATAACAATGACATGGCACAGTTATCATCACTTGCACAGGGTGTTATGTGGGGGGAAGGGCAGGAAGCCTAGGCTGACACAAAAGGTCGGTAAGTGTGTGTGAGTAAGAAAGAGGTGAAGGCAGGCATGGATAAACCAACAAATGGCCAGTGCGACAAAATGAGTAAATGTTGTGTGTGTATGTAGGAGTCCTCCAGGTGAAATTGGTGTGTGAGTGTCTGCATGAACACAGCCAAGCTCTGTTCTGGCTCTATGTCTTGGTATGTCAAACAGGTGTGAGCCATGTATGGTAGAGTTGGCAATTCATCGTTGTCATTGCCGACCATGAGAACTAACTCTGCCAGGAGTTGCTCTGGCATCTCCATGCCCAAGGTCAGATGCAGTGCTGCTACCTGAATGTGACTGATGTTTGCTGGATGAGCTCCATTCAAGGGGATACCCAGGACCATGACCCCATTGCCTGACACGTTTGGGTGTGGACAACACACTCACTGATGGAGCAGTGGAAGT
Source organism: Protopterus annectens (assembly GCF_019279795.1). Taxonomy (NCBI): domain Eukaryota; kingdom Metazoa; phylum Chordata; order Ceratodontiformes; family Protopteridae; genus Protopterus; species Protopterus annectens. Next base: position 334,041,749 of record NC_056727.1, on the reverse strand, counting down.
ACTGTCACTATGAGAGCATAATCAGGCATGACTATATGGACTGACAGCAGATGATGTGGCTGACTTATGCCCACAAGGATGGCATTCCCCTCCCAGCAGACATTCCATCACAGACACTGCTCGTTCCATGACAGATACCCCTTGGTCCATCACAGATACCCCTCGATCCAATGTATCGTTCATCTGATCTAGTAAATTAGCCGCACGGTGGAGGCAGTCACACATGTCAGACTGTGCTGCATCCACAACCCTGAGCATTTGTCTGGAGCACCTATGGGAATGTGCCTATACCTCCATGATGGCCCTAAAGATATAATGAGTGGCATGGGAAGAGAGAACTGCAACAGGTGGATGAGGGACAGCAGGCTTCCTCTGAGCACCCCTATCAATCCTGCTGTGTGGCACCTCACACACACTTTGGCTATGGCCAGACTCAACAGGCACTGATGCTGCAGTAGTCAAACCTCCCTGATCAATGTCCTCACCCTCCAACTGTCCAATATCTGTGGGCTCACTGAACTGGGTAGGTGAAGGCCTACTGGCTGTGTCTGATGGAAATGCAGGGGATGGCTGTATGTCAATCACAGTGTCAGATTCAACCTCTGCAGCCGCCAACTGTGCCTCACTTTTCTCACCATCATCATCAGAGTTTGCTGATACGCTGACATTAGGTGGCACAGGGCTCACACTCCCACTGTCATGATCACCTGTGAAAAAACAGCAGGAATAAATGAATATCTACACTACTATAGTGCAATATATGCTAACATTGCTGCCACTTTTACAGACAGTACAGCAATACACACAACAGGCCTGAGATCAACATCACACACTACAATATTTCTTTAACTTGCTCAACACTACTGACATAAAAATGTTTACCTTACCATCTACAGGTGAGATACTCCTCTGTAGTCCAGATGGTCCTGGAGGAAGTTAAGCAAGAGGTAAGGGCAACATCAAAACAATTAACAGTAGCACAGGTGGTAACACATTTACTCCTTTATATGTCCATTAGCTATAATTTCAATAAGAATGTGGCTGACAAAATGCTAACTTAAGCTTATAACTGTAGCAATCTTCAATACCCCCACCAAAAAAAAAAAGACATGTGACACAGAATTAACTCATTGATTTAAACTGTTTTACTATACAACAGTATTAAACTATTCAAATAGCAAAGCCTACCTGGAAGCTCCTCCTGGGATGTGCTTGCTGTCTTGGAAACTGTTGCTCCGACATCCATGACATGCTGTACTGCACTCTCCTGGGAGCTGTATGGATGTCTGATATTGGCCAGGAGCTCCTCATTGGAGGTTAGTGGTGGTTCCCTAGCAGGCCATCCCCCAATAAGCATCTGGTCATGGCCCACTGCAGCTGATCTCCTCCATGCAGATGTGATCATGTCAGTTGTTTTGTGGTGCACCTGCTCATATGTCCTGCCATGGCCACTCATGGCATTAACATCATTTACAACCTGCTGCCATATTCGTATCCTACATGCCATATCTTCCTGTCCCCTTTACAGCAGAAAAGCACCATGTTGCCTAAAGCCATCTACAATCACTTGGTTCTCAGCATCAGTGAAGGGGGAGGGTCTCTGTGGATTGACACCCCTGGGTGGCATACTCATTGGTGCCCTAAAAGACAACAGAAGGATAATAAGTATCATATAACTACCAACTAACTGTTTCCAGATAAAACAGAAAAGGTAGCCGCTCAGTATTTCCCACTGGAAAAACATTAAACAGTCTAGAGACGTGAAATACTTACAACAAGCAGGATGCAAAACAAAGAGAGTAACAAGAGCAACATATCCTTGTTTCTGCCATAACAGTAACTCACCTTTGCTCCCTCCAAAAGAACAGTCCATCCTTGTTTGTGCCATAACAGTTTTGCTCCCCCAAAACCAACAGTCCATTCTTGTTTGTGCCATAACAGTAACTCAACTTTGATCCCCCAAAAAACAACAGTCCATCCTTGTTTGTGCCATAACAGTAACTCACCCCCCACCCAAAATAACAGCCAAATGACCCATTTTGTTAACAAACCATCTTTTAAATGCTAAAAGTGCTATCAAAGAACCTGTCCCTGAAACATTTGTACATATTTATCACACAGCATTCCATTTATAGGTTCATAGGTTGGTACTAGGCTATCAGCCCTAGGGCCTATACAAGCCTAGCCATAACAATTCTCTGGCTATTTCTTCCCACACTATTTACTTCCCTGGACCCCTGTCTAGCAGGGTGACTGGCATGATCCCCGGGGTGAATTTCCTTTCTCCCATCCAGTCGTCAAGGTTCCTTTTGAAAAGGGCCAAAGAGACACTCTGCTTGACATGTATGGGCAATCTATTCCAGAGTCTGGGGAGTCTCTTGGTCAGGAACCTATCCCTCCAGCATGTTTTGTTTATTGTGATGACAAGGTTTAGATCCCTGGATTGGGATTTCTTTAAGTGTAGCATGTCCAGCAGCTCTGGGTTTGACATGGCCTTGTATGTTAAGCACAGATCACCTCTGAGTAGACGATATGCGACAGAGTATAGCTGGAGTTTTTTAAGGTGGTCAGTGTAGGGTATCTGCTTTAGGCCTGTGATTCTTTTAGTGAGGTATTTCGGTGGCTTTTCCAGTTGTTGCAGATGTCTTGAGAGGTGCATACTAAATGGGACATTGTATTCTATAATGGGTCTAATGATGGATGAGTACAGTGGGACAATGACCTCCTTTTTTCTGGATGAAAAGCCCTTAGTGATGAAGTGTGCCACACAGAAGGATTTCCTGACTGTTGTGGCAATGTGGTTATCGAAGGTGAGACCACTCTCCACCTGTGTCCTTAAGTCTCTTATCACACTTTCGGTGTTTAGTGTACTGCCACCTATATGGTAATTCACGAGTACATGTTTTTTTCCCAAAGGGGATAACTATACATTTCTTGGCATTGAGCTTGTGCCCATGGCTTTGGTACCAAGCATCTGTTTCTGTAAGGCCCTTTTGTAGAGTATCCACATCATTTATGGATTCAATAATGGCTCCCAGTTTGCAGTCATCTGCGAACTTTGTTAGCCGGAGTCCCTTAGTGTTTGCCTGTACTTCAGAGAAGTAGATGCCAAACAAGAGCGGTCCCAGGACTGAACCCTGAATTACTCCACTAGTCATTTGTCTGGAGATGGATTTGGATTCGGCTACTTTTACAGTGTGGGTTCTATTAGTAAGCCAGTTAGCAACCCATTGAGTGACTTAGGGATACATGTATTGGCAATCATGTATACCTCTGAAATGGCTTGACAAACATGCCCATGCCATTAGTACACTTCTAACTAATGCATACAGGTAAAACTATAAAAGCCTTTGCTTCATATACATTCCAGCATAAGCGGTATGTAGGTGACAAAATAGAAGCGTACCCTCTGAAGTTCAGTACTGATCTGTACAGATATATCCTGAAGAAAAAAAAGGGTTTTTGCAGTCCTCTAAACATCTACACTGATATCAAACCATGCAGGTGTTATTTGTACATGTATTAGTTTTGGATGTAGTGCATCTAGTGATCACACAACCTGTCATGATTATTGCTTGCAAATATACAGCTCTGACTTACATTTCTGTGTTTGTTTTCCATTATTCATTTGTCTGAGCATTAATCTGGGACATGCAGTGTGTAAACCTTATGGTTAAGGTGCTTGCCTTACAAACACAAGGTGCAGGGTTGGTGTCTCACAAGGGATAATTGGCTAGGCTTGAAATGACTTGCAAGGGCAGTTAGCCTAGTACTAATCTATGAATCTATGAACCTATATACATCTCTCTTCGCCATCAGTTTACCAAGCTACATGGTTGCCTTTTTATATGGTGTAGATTCAGGGCTGTTAGCTTGCTGAATATGCAAGTGCAATGTGAGCTCATTAAAATTGCTGAATCCCAAAAACCTGGATCCATGTAGGAAATATAAACATAGTGCAGGCACTCACTCAGTGTTTGTTTTTAATGGATTGCACATGTGAATGATTAGAGTCTATATTATATATTCGAACTTTCAAAACTTTGAATCCCATATGTTCGACAACATATGGTCGAAGTTTGAAAGATCAAATATACAATAAAAAAAAAAAAAAGAAAAGAAAAACGTAACTTAATGGTGCAAGCAGGGGGTGCAAGCCCCCCTGTACCCCCCACACCCCCCTACTTAAATATATCAACTCCGGGACCACACTTCAGTGCAAAAAAGGGAAATTCTCCCATTCTGCACCATACGGTGCCATTACATTTAACTTTCAAACTCTTGAAATGTCGATCATATAGTGTCGACCATATGACATTTGACATTTCAAGCGTTCGGTGTTCTAATAGGAACCCAATGATTAGCAGTTGGCAGAAGGAAAACACAACAGCACTGTAGGCTACCTTACTTCCACTAGGTGTGTCAGGTTAGATCTACAATGTTTTAGATGTAAGGCTGGAAATGTAAATAAGCATCACACAAGTCATAGGTTGTATTCCTTAACATCCAATCTGCCCATCATTTGTTGGCAACTGCATATGATATTATTTCCACTTAATGTTCCCTCAAATTTTAAGGCCAATGATCTAGAATGGCTTACACACTGCATGTCCCAGATTAATGCTCAGATAAATGAAGAATGGCAAACAAACACAGAAATGTAAGTCAGGGCTGTATATTTGCAAGCAATAATCATGACAGGTTGTGTGATCACTAGATGCACTACATCCAAAACTAATACATGTACAAATAACACCTGCATGGTTTGATATCAGTAGATGTTGCTGCAGTTGGTTGTTTGCATATCGATTTAAGTTTTTTGCTCTAAAGCTGTTTGTGTGGTAAAGAGGGATAAGGCACCCATCCTGTGTTCTGAAGGTGCACTGAAGTGACAGTTTTAATCCAAACCTAGGTAGAAATATCTCATGTGTTCCAACATTTTCTAATGTGTATGACATAGACTGCTTTTCCTCATTTCAAGTACCTTTCCCTTTTTTCCTTTTTTTTTGGGGGGGGGGGTTCACCATTTTCATGATATGCCACTTGGCGTAAATTGGACAACTGGCCAGACAGGACCCAGACAGAAACCAGATGCATTGAAGTAATGCTACTAGGTATCATTCAAACCCGCTAAGTGACGTTGCTTGGTGGTTAACAGCCAGACCTTAAGAATGATTAGTAAAATATGGAATGTCATATAACTATTCCTATGGCAGCAGGTGTAAGCGTAGGGCTGGAGTACAGATGGTCCTGGGTTCTACTACAGAGTATGCAACCTTTATTTTACTGTTGTGACATTCCAGTTTATAGCAATGAACCACGGCACAGACAAGTGTTTTCTCAACCTTATTGTGGCAACAAGTGTAAGTGTATAACTGCCATACACATGGTCCTGGGTTTGAACAGCATATGCCATACACTTTTACTGTTGTTCCACTTCCCATTATAGCTACTCTCCCTTATAACACTTAACATGGTGCATCTGATATTAATTATATGTCACCAAACAGGCCATGGCCTGCTTCTCTTCTTGGGACTGGTGCTAACATTTTGCTTCTGGTGAGAGAAGAAGCAAAGGAGTATTGTATCCCAACAGAGTAAAGCTGAGGTGAGACCAGCATTAGAAGTAGCCTAGCAGTAGCCATTCATGCAACTCCCGTCTTTTTGTCATTCTTGACAAGCTAATTCTTTGTTTTCAGTAAGTATTGCTTGATTTCTTCCCAACTTCAGAATATCTGCCTAAATACTTCATCCTTAAATGTTCAGGGTCTACGTATTATTTTACCCTCAAGTGTTTGGCAGTGCACTGTACAGACTCAGACACCTTGAGTGACATTTTTCTTGTAAAAGGAATATATAAGGAAACAGCTCCAGTACTTAGTAATAATGACCATCCCTCCTGGCATGCCTAAAGGTCAGTTCCCTGTGCTTTCTCCTATTAACCTGGTTAACTTGGGCATTCTGAGGGATGGTTGCAACTGCCTCATGTACACAGACAACCCTCTCCTCTTACCTCCCAACATTCAGACTTGTGAGAGATGCACTTATATATTCAAATTGGAAGCCATGCACTCTCAAGCCAATACCAAAATAGTTGGCTAAGAGGAGAAGGTCAACACCTGCACCACACCACATGCAACACATAGCCCTCCAGAACACCCACCATCACAGCTCTCAAATAAAAACACAAACCACACACCCACCTTCGTGGAGGCTCTCAATAGAAATCTACCCAAACAGCAGAGACCTCCAAGGCAGAAATGCACTCAACCACCACAACACAGCACAAACCACAAGACACATAGCTCACCTACACAGTGTGCCCCTCAACCTAAGCCCTTAAGGCAAAACAGCTTGCCCAATCATAGGTGACTCAAGAGTGAGGCATGCTGATGTCCCACTCACTAGGTTGAATAAGGAGAAGGTAACAGTCAGCTATCTATCAGGTGCCAGAATCCGGCACATAAAACACGCAGTCAGGTCACTCCGCAACAAGTACAAGTATAACTCTGTCACTGCCCATGTGTGTGTGTGAATGACCTGAGATGCACCTCCCTGGACTACATGAAAAGAGACATAGAAGAGCTCTTGGATTATGTAGCCCAGGAAGGTAAGACCTTATCCCTGAGCAGCATCCTACCATCACCCAGAATTATACTGCAGTGCAAGAAGAAAATGATTTACTTCGACAATTGGCTAAGTTTCTGGTGTCATTCTAAGGGGATCCAGTATCTGTCTGCTTGGGATGACATGACTGACAAACCTCAATGCTTTGCCAGAGATGGCCTGCATCTGTCATCCCTGGGTTTCCGGATACTGGTTAAGGCTCTTACCAACCCTGTAGTGCCTTTTTTAGGAGAATGTCCAAAGACCAAATTATCACCATAACAGCTATAAATAAGTGCCATCTGAGGGTCATACTGCTCAATGCTAGAAGTCTAAATCTAAAGATGCACTTACTTGAAGCACTCCTCAAAATGGAGAACATCGACATTTGTGCTGTAAAAGACACCTGGTTTAAAGCAGCAGAAAGCACCCATGCGCTACCAGGCTATAACTCGTTCAACACCTTTCGGCCCCAGAACATGGACCAAAGCTCTAAAGGCAGTAGTGTTTCCATATTCATAAAGGATATGCACACCTCCAGACTAGTAGCCCAGCATACACACCTGAGATACTTCAGGTACAACTAACATTGGGTAAGACAGCGATTCAGGTCGTAGCCTGCTATAGGTCTCCAACCATGTCCCAAGACTCTCACTTCATGTTTCCAAGCACCCTGGAAACTATTAGGGTCCAGCCCAACACTCTCATACTAGGTGACTTCAACTACCCATCCATCAACTGGGAAAACTACTCCTGCACCAATACACTGGCTCAATACTTCCTGGAATTCATCAATTCCAATGCCCTGGACCAGCTCATTCTTATCCCCACTAGAGGAAGCAACATCCTTGACTTGGTTATTACTAACATGGGTAACCATTGCTCTACACAAATAGTCAATTCCTCCCTGGTTAGATCCGACCATAAACTAATCACCATGGGAATCCACATCTCACCCACACACCCCCGCAAAGGCAACCACCATGAGAAACTTCTCCAAAGCTGACTTTGGGCTACTACAAACAGAAGTGGCTAACTTCTTGGTACCCATGTCAATGGAAAATAGATGTATGACTGCTGAATCATGCACCAATGCACTGTATGAACACATACATAAATGCATGGAGCTAGCCATACCCAACAGAACCAAGAAGCTCTCCTTCAAAAAAAGGAAGCCAATCTGGTGGGCCCCTGCCATTAATAAACTCTGCAACAGAAGGAAGAAACTGTTGCAGAAAAAGGAAGTCCCAAGACTGGAAAAACTCCCTTATTAGCCTCAACAAAAAGTTGCGATCCCTCATCAAAACCTCTAAAGTCAGCTATGTTGGGAGAATTACGGCAGACACTAAAAACAGCCACAAAGCCTTCTATAGTTAAATCAAGAATCTCCACAACAATACCCAGGCTTGCTCTGAGTTATTGCACAATGGTACCTCCTATACTGAGCCAACAGATATTGCCAACATACTGGCTGAAAGATTTAGTGCCAACTTTACCCCCCCAAGGACCAATCACAATACCCGAGGAATGTCAGGCACCCAGCATTACTGCAGCACAGGTTAAAGCTGCATTGTCCAAGGCCAAGAATACAGCTTCCATGGGACCCAACAATATTCCTGGATGTGTTATAAATGAACTACAAAGTGAACTGGCACCACATCTGTGTGCCCTGTTCAATCGCAGGCTCACCACAGGCTTTGTCCCTACTGAATGGTGCACTGCTACAGTCATTCCTCTCCATAAAGGGGGAGCGACTACAGACCCTGGGAATTATTGCCCCATTATCCAGACGAGTCTGAAATGTAAAGCTATGGAGATCATCATCATGGACCTAATTAACAAGGATATAGGGAATCTCCAAACTCTAGAGCCCATGCAATTTGGTTTTGTGAAAGGTAGAGCATGCCTGCTCAACCTGGTTAACTTCTTTGAGTCAGTAACCAAAGCTGTGGATGAGGGAGAAGCAGTTCATACAACCTACCTTGATCTGGCCAAGGCCTTTGATACTATTCCCCTCAGGAGTTATTGACAAACTCACCAAACTAGGCATCAACCCTTATATCACTAGGTGGGTTTCAAATTGGCTCACAGAACCCACAGTGTGAAAGTAGCAGACTCCAAGTTAGACTGCTGACCAGTCATGAATGGAGTCCCGCAGGGACTCCACTCGTGACTGGTTGACAGTGTGAAAGTAGCAGACTCCAAGTCAGACTGCCGACCAGTCATGAGTGGAGTCCCACAGGGATCGATCCTGGGTCCTCTCCTGTTTGACATCTACTTCTCAGAAGTCCAGGCCAACAAGGAGGGACTCTGTCTGACCAAGTTCACAGATGACTGCAAGCTGGGAGCCATTATTAACTCCCTAAGCGATGTAGACATCCTACAGAAAGGCCTCACTGAAATGAATGACTGGTGTCAAAACCATGGCCTTAAGCTTAATTCCAAAAATGAGTCATCATCCCCTTTGGGAAAAACTCAGTTCCCACTAATTACCACATCGATGGGAACCCACTGAACACTGAAGGTGTTATAAGAGATCTGAGGACATAGGATGACAGCAACCTCTCCTCTGACCACCACATTGCCACTGTGGTCAGAAAGTCATTTTATGTGGCACATCTCATTACCAAGGGTTTTGCATCCAGGAAGAAAGAGGTCATCATTTCTAACTACTCTTCCCTCACTAGGGCAATCATCGAGTATAATGCCAAATTTGGCATGTACCTCACGTGACACATGCAACAGCTGGAAAGGCCACAAAAGTACCTCATGAAGAGGATCCTAGGCCTTAAACACATGTCCTACATAGAAGACTCAAAAAACTCCAGCTATTCTCTGTCTCATATCGTCTACTAAGAGGCAATCGCCACTTGACTTACAAAGCCATGTCTGACTCAGCTCTGTTAGAAATGCTACATCTAAAGAAATCCCAATCCATACACACCACAAGGTCCAGACACCTCAATCTCATTACCACAATCAACAGAACATGCTGGAGGGACAGGTTCATAACCCAGAGACTGCCCATGCTCTGGAATAGACTTCCCTTACATGTCAAGCAAAGCACCTCACTGGCCCTCTTCAAGAGAAATCTTGATGAGTGGATGGAAAATAGAAAGTTTACCCCAGGGATCACTCCAGTGGCTCTACTTGATAGAGGCACTGGGAACTAACGTCAGGTGTCACGATGCCAGTGCACTTCTATGGGCTAGGCTTGTAAAGGCTCCAGGGCCATTAGCCTAGTACACACATATGAACCTATGAACCTGCATATGAGGGCTGTGGTGCTAGTATTGTGTCAGTTATGTATTCATTTATCTATGTATTACCATATTTATTCTAAAATGTATAACTGTAGGTATATCATGTAGTATATTCCTATAGCTATATTTCTGTTATCTAGACTGCCATAGGATTCACATTTGTCTAACACATATAAACAATGGCCTTTATATCCAATAACCTTGAATTTGCTAGTTTTGCACTCCACTTATCATAGTGCAAACATGGTGCTCAGAGGTGCACTCTTCTAAGCAAATGTGCGTGATAGTAAGTGGAGTGCAACACCTTCAAACAGCGTGCACCCTCCCAGTGAATGCGATGACTGGAATTGGTGGGTAAGCATCAGTCTCCATTACTCTAAATCCATGGCAGACATGGCAGGCATTTGTGGGGAAGGTGTCAGGTTTAGGGTAAAGAGATGGTGTGTCCAAAGGTTCAAGATTTTTATTGAACTCCTAGTGGAGAACCACAGTGCCAGGCTTTTGTAGGGGAAACTATTCTGGCTCCCAGTATATGTCTGAAGCTTAGGATAGTTTAACCTGGGCTGTAAGCAGTGCCAGTGGTATCCCCCACAATGTAGAATAATGTAGGCATCATTACAATGGCCTCTGGAGGAGGAAGAAGGATGCCCTTGACATTTGGATCAGGAATTTAGGACTGCAGACATCCCACACATATGTAAGTAACAACTACAGAGAGTACTTATAACACTTAAACACTGAATATAAGCAAGACTGGTATGCATAATGGTATTCTGCTCAGTTCTGTTTTTTTCACAGCTGCTAGGGACCATGAGGTCAGTGTACAAACCCATGGGGCTAGATTGGCAAGGATAAGGGACACATGTGGTATGTATGCAGCAGAATAGTCATTTTATTCTAGCATTAAAAGTTAGATACCTTTTTGGTATTTTATAGAGTTGTATCAGATTGAACATGCATTTCTCATCTGTAAAAACAAGTATGCATGTAGTAGTCTGTAGCACAAAGAGTACAATCTTACAATATCAAATTGAGCATGCATATCTCAATTGTAAAAGCAAGCATGCATGAATTAGTCTTAGCACAAACCAAGAGTACTATATTAGAGTTTATACAGAGGTTGTGGGTTCAAAGACCACACTTCCCAACTATACAATACTGTTAATTCTTCAATTATGTGTAATTTAAAGGTTTAAAGTAAAACCTCTATAACAGTGGCACACATGCCCTGCTGTAAACTGTAATCTGTATAATTGGAGCATGCATATGTGCAATATATGCACATGACAAGGAGCAGTTGCTGCAATCTGTAGTATAGTGTGCATCTGTTAGGAGATGGTAATCATTAAAGTAAAAGTTATCTGTTAGGAGTTTGTAGTCCTAAAAGTAAAAGTTAAGATAATAGAGTCAATTAATTGTATCAATGTATTGTATGTCACATATGAAGATACTGATATTATCTCTTTTTTTCTCTCTCACACCAGCCCTAATCTTTTCTTTTTTATTTCATTTTTATGTTTTTCCTTTTTATTGTGTTGTCAAATTGTGTCCATGTCATCCATGTGTACCACACCACTAAATGCTCCAAAACAAAGCAGGGTAGGCCTGCCACACAGGATCTGCCTGCCTCCCCCCTCCACTTGCTCCAGCACCATTGCCCAGAACATCTGGAAGCCAACCTGGCAGCACCTCCTCCGCTGCCCCTGCAGTACCTGCCCCCTCAGGTAGTTCTGCCCAGGAGGCTGGTACAGTGGTACCCTCCAGGAGCAGTGGTAGAGGTGGTGATTTTTTCATCCTCAGTGGATTGCCATGGACAGTGAATAGGGTTGTACACTGCACTGTTGTTGCACACCAACGCCAGCTGGACAGGCTACTCTCTCTCATTTTACATAATACCAGGAGGAGGCGATGCAGACATCATGCACTCCAGCGAGCTGCTGAGTGAAGTGACAGTGATGACAGTCCAGTGGGTGAGAACTCGCTTCTCACTGTCACCCAGCTTGATAACCATGGGTTCATGATGTCCCCACCCTCACCCCAATCATGGTGGCCCCAACCTTTTGTGTCCATCAGCATCCCTGTCTCTTGTCTTGTTTGTCTTGTCTGTCTGCTTCCTCATCTACCCAACTTTCCTCTCCCAGACATTCCTATGTCCCTTCTCCAACATTCCTCTCTCTCAAAAAAGAAAAAATGGGCACCTGTAACACAAAAAAAAAATTGCCCCATACACAGCTCTCCATTTTGCATGCATGCCTTCTTGACACGCTTGATTTGGTCCAATTGGCTATACAACATGATTGTGTTGCTGTCACCCCTGTCTCGGGAGGTGACAGTCAAATTCAGTTAATATTTGGCAGATATGTCACTTTACACTGTTAAAGAAATTGATAGCTATGGTTCTTTACTACCTCCCTCCTGCACATTCCTGCCTTGCTTTCCCTTTGCTCTTCCCCTGCTTGCTCTCCATTTCACCACTATCATATCATCCTCATTTCTTTTTTTTTTTTAATGCATTATTCCGTGATGGCGTGCATCACAGATCAACAAGCAGCAACGGTAATGGGAAAGTAGTTAAAAGTATTACATACAGCTGAATTCAAACCCAGTACTATATGGACCCAAAAAGAAATGTATTACTGCATTAATTGCATTAATATGTGCTGCCACAGAGTCAATTAAGTAGCAGGTGTATTCCAGAGACTCAGTGCTGTCAGACTTTGTTCTTTTCCCTGCTTGCTCCCAGCTTTACTACTTTCCTATCTACCCCATTTTAACACCTTTAATCTCATCAAAAAATAGAATCACACACATCACATGTAAGTAGCAGAAAAAGCAATAGATACCTTCACTTTTTGGGCTCCATGTTTGTGAAGGGGTGCACATCACGCATCAATGCACAGTGATGGTGAGTGGCAGAAAAATGCAGCAACACATCTTGTATAAATAATTCATGTCATTGCATTATCACTCTGTAATGAAACATATTCTAAAGTATTAGATACACCTGTATTTGAACCCAGTACTACTGGGGCCAAACAAAGGAATGCACCAATGCATTAACACATGAGCCACAGAGTCAGTTAAGCAGCATATGTATTTCATAGACTCAGTACTAACTATCAGGCTTAATCAATGCGGCTTGCGTTTGCGTACTGCTTACCTATGCACACACATGTGTATCTCACATGCGTGTGCACTTTGATAACCATCCCGCAAACCCGCTGCTTGCCACACTATGGAAATGTTTATATTATGCTGTATTACTGCTGTTTACTGTTCATTTCCTGTATACGACATAAAGTTACATGTGTAAACATTATAAACTGAGGGCCCTATCTAACATGTCATATATCTACAATACATCCATCTGTTGCCACTCCCTCAAGCACTGCAATCATGTTGTTTCAGTACTTTTTCCACACATATATCAACCACAGTGCAAAATGTAATATCAAATGCTGTTTGCTGTGCAATGCACATTAATTTGGTAACATGCAGAACTACAACTATTAACCGATATGCCTAAAACCACTTATCTGCAAGGCTAGGGAAGGAATCAGCATGGACCATAACCACAGGGACATAGGTGACCTTCAACACACTTGACACTACCCATTTTGTTTTTGTAAAGGGTGCATCTTGCTTATTGACCTTGTGGACTTCTTGGATACTGACCCCTTAGACCTGGATGAGGGACACCAGGAAATACCACCTATGTTGACTTTTCCAGGGACTTTGATACTATCCCCCATTCATGTGTCATAGTGAAGAGCTTCCATGTCAGAATTACGCCATAAAGTAGTACAGGGATTGGTAAATGGCTTACTGACAAAACACACACTGTCAAAGTTGGGGCCTGCACCTCCACCAGTAGCCAAATACCATTAGAATACCACAAAGATCTGTGCTGGGCCCTCAACTGTTTGCAAACTACTTTCCTGAAGTTCAGGCAATGGTACATGGCCTGTAGTTTACCAAGTTTGCAGATAACTGGTAACTGGATGCACTAATATAGAGTCACGCGATGATGGTAACATATTATGGAAGGAGCCATGACAAACCAAAGATTGGTGCCAAACTCACAGACTGAACCTTAAACCATACAATGGCTTATTTTCCCCTTTGGCAATGAAGTACCTCTGCTAATTATGATACACATAGCACCCCTCTAAGCTCTAACAGTGTTGTGAGACTTGGGAACACATGTTGATAGCAGACTACACTTTCATCACTATGTGTCCATAGTAGTGACACACACATTCTGCATTGTGCACATCATACATATTGACATAATATCCAAGACCAGGGTGGTCATACCTCTGCTGTACTCTACCGTTATCAGACCACTAACTGAGAACAATACTCCCTTCTGTCTGTACCCCACCAGACACCTGCAGCAATTGGAGAAAACACAATGTTGTGCCTGGGAGACTTCAGAGTCTCCAGTCATGACATACATGGAAAGACTGAAAGACCAGTCAGTGTACTCAGTATCATGCAGGCTGCTGAGAGTTTTCCTATGCCTGCCCTACAGAGCAGTCTCATACCCTACCCTACTGGAAATGCTGCACATCTCCAAATCAAGTGGGACAAGAATAACCTGGCGCAGGGTTCTTAACATGCTGGGGAGACAGATATATCCCCCAATGACTCACACTCCTCTGTAATAGGCTCCCACTGCATGTGAATCAGTGCTCCTCAATGACCCTGTTCAAGTGCAAAATCACCTCTTGGGTGGGACCTATGTCCCTCATGGGCAGGGCCAGTTGGTACGCCTCACAAAATTCATAGGATCATAGGAGGTTACTAGGCTACTGGCCCTGAGGCCCTTATAAGCCTAGTCAAGAATTTAGCCCATGCTTAGACAAGTCAGCACCTGATGCCCCTGTCCAGCAGGGACATGTGTGGAATCCCAGGGGTGTATTTTCTATTTCCCATCCAGTTATCCAGGTTGCACTTAAAAAGGGGTAAAGAAGTACTCTGATTGACGTGGAGAGGGAGTCTAGTCCACATATGGGAGAGTATCTGGGATATAAATCTGTCAGCCAGCAAGTCCTGTTGATGTCACAGACCAGGGTGAGTTTGCACATGTGAGTTACTCGAGTGGAGCTTGACTTGCGGATATGCAGCAGTCCCATCAAGGTGGGGTCTGTGATCACCTCATATGTCAGACAGAGGTCACCTCTGAAGAGTCTGTATGAAACTGAGTAGAAGGACAGGGCTTTTAGCCTATCTGTGTATGGTAGATGTTTGAGGTCCTGGATTCTCCTGGGGAGGAACCTCTGTGGTCTCTCCAGCTGCTGCATATGCTTTGCAAGGTACATACTGAAAGGGACATTATACTCAATAATGGGCCTTATAAGGGAAGAATACAGGGATGTTATGACCTCCTTGTCCCTGAATGAGATACCCTTACTTATGAGGTGGGCTATGTAGAAAGCTTTCCTTCAATGGAAGCAATATGGTGGTCAAAAGTCAGGTTGCTATCAACTTGGGTGCCCAAATCCATCACAACTGATTGCGTGCTTAGGATGTTGTTATTTATGTGATAATTTGTGGGGATGTCATTCTTCCCAAAGAGGATGATGATGCCTTTTTTTGGTATTCAGTTGGGCCATGTTTCTAGCACCAGTCATTTGTCTGAGCGAGACCCTCTTGGAGGATGTCTACATCACTAGAGGAATTGCTGACAGCATCCAGCTTGCAGTCTTCTGCACACTTGGTCAGCCACAGCCCACTGGTTTTGGCCTGCACCTCAGAAAAGTATATCCCAAATAACAAGAGTCTAAGTCCAAAAACAAACGAAACAGAGTCCAAACTGGCCGTAATCTTTTATTACAAAACATAAGAGCTTTCAGGTTAAAAAAACCCTTCATCAGACAAACTTCACATAACCATGACAGTCTTTAAATATTAAAACATTTCTAAAAGCAACCAATTACTTTTTATAATTGACCCGCCTTTTTTTTTTTCATCTGTGCAACATGCAGACCCATAAAAACAAAGGTATGATCTAGAAAGCTAGAAACACGCTGGTACAATGCATTGTGTTTATCCTTCTGTCTAATAGATGACAATAGATGACAAATGATGCAATATTCTTGTTTTTAGCTTACAATTAGTTTTTCTAACATACAAATGTTTTTATGTACCAGCATGTTTCTAACTTTCCAAATCATACCTTTGTTCTTATGGTTCTGCATGTTGCACAGATGAAAAAAAAAGGGGGGGGGGCATTGTCAATGATACAGAGTATGCAGAGTTAAGATGGATCATACAGTTCGCTGCTGACAACCCACCTAGATTAAATAGTTCTGTACTTTAAAGCCAGCCTTAAAGAAAGGGTGAGTCAAGTATAGAAAGTAATTGGTTGCTTTTAGAAATGTTTTAATATTTAAAGACTGTCATGGTTATGTGAAGTTTGTCTGATGAAGGTTTTTTTAACCTGAAAGCATTTACATTTTATAATAAAAGATTACGGACAGTTTGGACTCTGTTTCATTTGTTTTTGGATTTGTTCTTAAAAGAGGTTCAAGAGGAGTCCTTAAGGGAATCTAAGAGGCTTGTGTTTTAATAAATAACAGAGTCCAAACCCTGGGGTACACCGCTTGTTATAGGTATACTGCTTGAGGTGGCTTCCCCTATTTTGACTAGGTGGGTTCTATCAGTAAGCCAGTTTGCTACCCCTCTGGTAACATATGGATTGATACCTAGTTGAGAGAGTTTATCAATTATGCCCGAGTGTGGAATACTGTCAAAGGCTTTAGCCAGGTCAAGGTAGGCAGGTGCACCATCTTCCCCTCGTCCATAGCTTTGGTGACTGTCTCAAAGAAGTTGACCAAATTTAACAGACATGACCTCCACTTGATGAAGCCAAGCTGTGTGGGATAGAGTGTTTGGAGGTTGCCAATGTCCTTGTTAATGAGGTCCATGATAATCCGTGCCATGGCTTTTCAGATCTGGCTAGTTAGGCTGGTGGGTCTATAATTTCCCAAATTGGTGGATGTTCCACCTTTGTGCAAAAGGATGACAGTAGCTGCCCCTCACTCAGCTGAGATGAAGCTGGTACTTAGGCTTTGGTTGAATAGGATTCCTAATGGTGCTGTAAGTTCCTGCTTGAGTTTACATAGGAGGCAGCCTGGGATGTTATTGGGTTCCATAGAGGCTGTATTTTTTGCCTTTGAGAGAGAAGTAATGACCTGCTCCCTAGATATAAGGGAAGGGGGCAGGTACTGGGGATGTCCTGATTATGGAGGAGACAGAGGAGTGAAGTTTTTGCTGAATCTGTCAGCCAGCAATTTTGCTATATCTACGGCATTTGTATATGTGGTATCCTTGACCACCAGTTCTGAACAATCTGGGTGCTTCCTTTGAGGTTGCAGACATATGTGAAGAAGGCCTTATGTGGCCAATTTGGACTTGAAGTTTGCTTTGCAGGATTTCACTAGTGGTCTTATTTGCTTACTCAGGCTAAAGAGACATTGCTTCCACCTGACAGGTTTACTCTTCCTTGCAGTGGATGATTTAGTCCTGTCGGGAATTCCTAATTCCATGCATCTGTATAAATGCTCATATAGTGCTTTGTTGTAGTTTTGGATAGTGGCGCCACTTCCTACAGAGGGAGAGGGGGATGTGAAACTGTTTATACCATTCCTGGGTGGCTGTAATCAGCTATTGGCGAGTTTTTATGTCTGAACCTAGCTAGAGGGGGGTTGGGGGAGATAGTGACTTCAAAAGTGACTGCTTTATGGTTGCATCTTACCAGGGAGGATGATACTATAGGGATGCTGCAGTAGTTACTCATGTTGGTTAATACCAAGTCCAAGATATTATTACCTCTTGTGGGGGTATTGACTAGCTGTTCCAAGGCATTTGCATTGACAAAATTTGTGTTCTGGCATGCATAGTTCTTCCAATCTATGTTTGGGTAGTTAAAGTCACCCAGGATCAGGGTAAAGGGTTGAATCTTGATAGATTTGGACAGGTCCAAATAGATGGATTGGGCATCTTGAGTCAGATTTGGGGGACGTAGCTAGCTATGATTTGAATATGATTCATATCAATGGTTAACTGCACCAGGCATGCCTCCTGTGTGTCATACTGTTTGACCAGCCTGGAGGTGTGTATGTCTTTAATGTGTATTGAAACTCCACCTCCTTTGGCTTTACTGCCCACAGTTTGAGCTCTGAATGTATGATAGGCTGAGTAACTAGGTAAGGCTGGGGTGCTCTCCACAGCTTTGACCCAGGTTTCTGTGACTGCATAGATGTCAGCATTTTTCTGGGTTAAGAATGCTTGCAATGAGTGCACTTTCATGTTTAGACTCCTAGCAATTAGCAGCTCTGCTAACAACAACGATCCAACTATGGTCAATAAAGGTATTTGTGTTTTTACACGGCTAGGCTTCTAAACACCGTACGGCCATTAGACTGGCAGCTTGCTAGGTTCATATAAATCTATGAGCCTATGCAGGTCTCCCAACATTTTGTCTCCCACATGGCCTGCTGATGTCATCTACTATAAGTTCATCTGCAGTCTTGCAAAAGTAAAATGTGTGCCATGGCACATGCATAATATACCATTTTCTGTAGACTGTGTACTTCGATAGGAAGGGGTTCTGTTCTCACTGTACTCAACTGTGTGTGTGTGTGTGTGTGTGTGTGTGTGTGTGTGCATATATGTGCGTGTGCATATATGTGTGTGTGTGTGTGTGTGTGTGTGTGTGTGTGTGTGTGTGTGTGTGTGTGTGTGCGTGTGTGTATGTATGTGTTGTGATTGTGTGTGTGCGTGTGTGTGTGTGTGTGTGTGTGTGTGTGTGTGTGTGTGTGTGTGTGTGTGTGTGTGTGTGTGTGTGTGTGTGTGTGTGTGTGTGGGTGCGTGTGTGTGTGTGTGTGTGTGTGTGTGTGTGTGTGTGTGTGTGTGTGTGTGTGTGTGTGTGTCCAGCCAGAAGAGCAGAAGTATGTATCCTACAATTATCGCTCCAGTCTCATGAACTAACAGTATCTTGATGCCTGCATATGCCTACGCATCCATTTTATGCAGGCCTCCCAACTTCTTCTATTCAACATACACTGCTGATTTCATCCACTATAAGTTGACATAGCTATGTAAAAGTCAGACATTGCCATGGTGCTCAGAAAGTACTGAGTTCTGTAGTCTGTGTACATAAATACGGAGGTTCTATTCTCACTGCAGTCAAGTGTGTGTGTGTGTGTGTGTGTGTGTGTGTGTGTGTGTGTGTATGAACTACTGTTTGATGTTACAGAGACCATTTTACACCAGCATGTGGGATGCTGTTATATTCTCCTCAACAGACACTGCTGATGTCATCAGCTATAAAGTGTCTGAAACACACCAAGTCAAACGTGAGCTGTGGTGCTTTGTAGTCTGTGTACTGAGATAGGTAGGAGTTCTATTCTTATTTAGTGTGGGTTTGTGCACTTGCATGGCAGTAGAGAGAACATTTTACAAAAGCATATGGGACATTACATTTACCATCTTCCTCTCAACAGAATTTGCTGATTTGTGGATGTGCAGTATACATATCAGGGCAGAGTCAGATATGTCCTTTAGTCCAGGCACAAGTTACCTCATCCTTTCCAATACAGATTTCAGAAACAGGGCTTTCAGTATATCCATGTACATCATGGCATAGTTTGTAGGACATGTATTCTTTTGGTGTGAAACCCCCATGGTATGTCCAGCTGCTGCAGCTTTTTGGTGAGGTACATGCAAAAGGAAGCCTTATACTGTATTAGTATTCAGATGAGGTTTGAATAACATGCTGTTATATCCTCCTCAGATCTGGATACAATGGCCTGACTTCTGAGGTGCACAACATAGCCTTTCCATACCACTGTGAATACTTGGTGAAAGTTCAGATTGCTATCTACATGCATTCCAAAATCTTGCACCACTGGGGAGTGTTGCCAATGGTGTATTTACCAAGCAATTCCACTTTGCACAAGGCACAAATCCTGACATACTGTATATTTATTAGTAGACCATGTGGCATTGGTATCAGTCGTTTGTGTGTGTTAGTCCATGATGTACTATAGTCACATCATTGGTGGACTCAATGATTGTGACTAATATGAATGAATCAGCAATCTTGGTAAGCTACAGGTCATATTTTGTAGCCTGGACTGTTAAGAAATAGATTCCAAACAGTATAGGGTGCAGCAGAGATCCTTGGTGGTGACAGCTGCAATGGTAGAGGTTGATTCACCAACTTTTACAGTATGTGTTTTGTTGGTGAGGACTTTTGGTTAACCATGTAGTGACATAAGTGTTAATCCCCAGCTGGTACAGTTTGTCATTGATACCTGAGTAGGGGGATTGTGTCCAAACCCTTGGACAGATCAAGATAGGCATATGCACTGTGTTGCCTTCATGCAGGCTTATCACATTGAAACAATGGGCAGTAACAACATCACAGGCTGCCTATAGTATGACTCAGAACATGCACTTACCTTACACTATGATACACACTTCAACACACCCTTCAGATGGACTGTGTTCCTGTAGAAGGATGTACATCAACTTGCATCCATCTGAGTGGGCACCTGATGCATGCATGTATAGACACATCCTGACTCTCTTGATCTGTGAGGTAGACCAACATGTCATCATGGACCTTCTCTAAATGGACACTAGTAATATCCTGGCTGTATGCAACAGACGTGTGAGTTTTTGATTTTGCATCTATGTCTGTTACATCTATCAGATGTCCTCAAAGAGCATCTTCCTATGGAACTCAAAAAGGCCAAGGCTCAATAGGAGTACACACTGAAGTATTCACTCTACAATGGTGGATGTGGCCATCAACACCTATATCACCAAGTGGGTAGAACAGTGGATCACACATGTGGCATCTGAATATGTAGAAATGTGTGAAATTACCTATATCTCGTGTCCAGTGATCAAGTGTGTACATCAGGGATGTTTGCTAGGCCCTTTCCTGTCCATGATTGAAATCACAGATGTCAAGAATGACATACAAATCCTCTGTCCCAACAGCTGTTGGGAGGACTACAGATTGTGGACAATCATTGACTGCAACTGTGATATTGGTATAATATAGTCAGTATCAACACACATCAAAGATTGCTGCCACAGCCATGACAACACATGAGACGAAAAAAAAAACATGTGGGGATTTGTTTCACTATGCAAACTAATGCACAAACCAAGGATCATATAGATGTCATACCTTATCAGCAGACTAGTTGTTATGTGGCCTGTGTCCCGGGATATATGGTATGTGGGATGTCCACCAGCATGTGTCTACAGTGGTGAGTACTTCCTTGTATGTAACACAACTACTGATTATGTGCAAGGACATCCACATGACAGGCCATAATACCTTCATAGTTCACAGCCTTCCCCACACTAGTACCTGAGTCCATGCACCATTCCATATGTTCTTCCATACACATCTTCCAATGGTGTGTAAGTGAATTGTACTACGTTTGTCACTGTGAGCTGTCCCACATTTATTTGTGCATACCTAGGTATTATTTTTGTTGCATAAACATTATTATCTGATGGCACAGAACCCCCATCAAGGTATAACACCACATGCATGTCTGATATCTGTTTTGGTGATGTACTCTTGACATACATAGCTGTTTATTGACAATGATTGCATTGTTTACATTTGTGACAGTGTGGATTGTGCCATATATATCTCAGCCATGCACACCAATCAACTAGCCTTTAATGAACTTAATGTCAAGTGTCTCTCCTAACACCTCCTGTATATGTTAGTGTCGGGAGGGTGTGCTTGATTACACTCATAGATTGCTGACATGTCCTCATAGCTGTACAAGTGTGCTGGTCCAGAATCATCTATGATCACTCAGAAACATATTTGTTGTGCCAGAGACATGGGTATTGCTGGTTGTCTTATTCTGATATTGTCCATGACTTTGCATCCTGTATCTGTGTCCTATTTGTTTGAAGCCTCTGTTGATGTTACAGGCATACTCAGACAAATCAGTTTGCACAGTTTCACAATATGCACCCAATTCCAATTGTATTTAACATCCATGATACATGTCCTCTCCATTGCTCATGTTTAGGTGCTTATATCTCACATACATTCTCCACTGTTATGTTACCTTATGTAACAGTCGCATCATATACATTTGTACTGTGCAGTCCATACTGTGCCACATGGAGATGTGATCAGTGCTTCTGCCGCAACTGTCTTCCTTTTACATTTCCTCATGGGTGGCACATTACAATGTTTCACCTGTCCTCCTTCCTGGTGTTAATCCCTAAACTTTATCTGCATGTCCCTATTCAATAAATACACTTCCCATGACTGTTTCTTATAAATGGCAGTCCATGTGCCCTTACATATCCTTGACACAACTTGTACAGACAGCCTGGAATGGGATTCCACAGTACACAGCAGTATATATACAGTCCTGTCCTGTCCCTGCAACATAATACATTAATATACAAAAAAAAACTCTGGTATTCATTCTGTAATTCCACCCAGTCCTGCTAGCCCAGTATGCTGGAGTGTACATATACACTGTCCTGTCCTGATACACTGTCCTGTCCTGTTGCAGCAACAAAACAGGTTAATATATGAAAAACCCTTGTGGTAATTGTGGCATTCCATGCAATCCTGCTAGTCCAGTATGCTAGAGTGTACACATACACTGTCCTGTCCTGACCCCACAACATAATACATTAGTATACAAAAGACCCTTGTGGTCCTTGTGGCATTCCACACAATCCCACTAGCACAGTATGCTGGAGTATACACATACACTGTCCTGTACCTGTAATATAATACATTAATATATAAAAAATCCTGGTGCTCCTTGTGGCATTCCATGCAATCCTGCTTGCCCAGTATGCTAGAATGTACATATACACTGTCCTGTCCTGTCCCCGCAACACAACACATTAATATATAAAAAACCCTGGTGATCCTTGTAGCATTCCATGCAATCCAGCTAGCCCAGTATGCTGCAGTGTACACATACACTGTCCTGTCCTGTCCCCATAACATAGTACATTAATATATAATAAACCCTGGTTGTCCTTGTGGCATTCCACACAATCCCACTAGCACAGTATGCTGGAGTATACACATACACTGTCCTGTACCCGTAATATAATACATTAATATATAAAAAACCCTGGTGCTCCTTGTGGCATTCCATGCAATCCTGCTTGCCCAGTATGCTAGAATGTACATATGCACTGTCCTGTCCTGTCCCTGCAACACAACACATTAATATATAAAAAAACCCTGGTGATCCTTGTAGCATCCCATGCAATCCAGCTAGCCCAGTATGCTGCAGTGTACACATACACTGTCCTGTCCTGATACACTGTCCTGTCCTGTCCCCGTAACATAGTACATTAATATATTAAAAACCCTAGTGGTCCTTGTGGCATTTTGTGCAAGCCAGCTAACCCAGTTTGCTATGCCGTAACTAACTTCGCTATCAGTGTTGCTTTACATGGTTTACTGGTCACAACAAAACCCTGCCTGCTTACATTTGAAGGTGAGCTAAGGCATGAATATTCATTAAGCACTGCTGCTCACCACACAAACATGTAAGCTCCATGTAGGCTTTGAGCAAAGCTTACATGACGTCTATTGAATCCCAGGGCTTCTCGTTTTCTATCAGCTTTTTAGGTTAGCACTGGTATTTAAAATATGTCCATACTTTTGGGCTACTTTCCCTAATTATTTTTGCTTTATACTTAATTCTGAAAGTAAAGGTTGACAGCCATGTGCTAATGCATCAGAAGTTTTCGAAAATATATATATGTGACATATTTCCAAGGGAAAAAGTTATCCTTAAATAGGTTTTTTGATTTTTTCTTTTCAAAGTTCAAAATTTTAGTGAGAATATAGCAAAGGAAGTTTTTTAGTAAGCAGAACCACTCAACTATGGATAAAACAAAGCAGAAAAATATACCTGATGTTTTCTTTATACCTGCTGAGAGATGTGAACAGTAGATCAACACTATTGTCACATTAAATTCTTAATATCATCTTGGAGTACTTAACATAAGTCAGTTATATGAAAGCAGCATTTCTGAATACAGCAGCACACCAAACAAAAGTTTGAAAATGGATTTCGAAAACAGTTTCACGGAACTGAACCAGTATAGAAATACCAGCCTCCAAGTATCCTCTGTCTTCCTGGACATGTCAAAAGTTTTCAACAGTCTCCCACCAGAATCTTCTGAATGAGCTAGCATCCCTAAACCTACCCCATTCTGTACTCTCTCATTTTCAAAGTTACTTATCAGACTGTCAACAGGCTATAAATGATATAATCAACTATCTTCTTAGTTACCTGTTTCTGTCAATGTACCCCAAGAATCCATACTTGGACCACTGCTTTTCTCTATTTTCACAAATAAACTCTCCTCTACTCCCCAAAATGCTACCATCATACAACACGCAGACGACTCCACCCTTAGTTGTTTAGCTCCCTCCATACCTGCACTTTAATAAACAACTCAGCTCACCTTCAACGACATCAAAAACTACCTTTCAGACTCTCAGCTTGTTCTTAACCCCAGTAGGACCAAGTACATTCTCTTTACCAGTAACAAACTCCTTGATCACCCTCCCACTTCACCATCTCTTTCTCCAATAATACTATAATAAAACCAGTGACCCAGACCAAACTCCTAGGAGTCGCCATAAATAATAATCTTAGATTTGACAAGCACCTGACTATCACTATCAAAAAGGTGCATATCATGCTAGGTTCCTTCGATAGAATCAAATCTTACCTAACTGACTCCACTAGAAAAGCCATATCCAGAACTCACCGTCTTTCAACTCTACTATATGCATCCCCAATTTTCACAAGCCTTAGAAAAACTGATTTAAATAAATTTGAATCCTGTTATAATAAAATAGCAAGATTCACCTCTAACCTCCCATACAGATCACACCATTGCACTATCCTGCACCACTTAAAATGGCTTGCACTTCCTAATCATCTTACCTTTAACCAATTAAAAATTCACTCACACCATCCTCCACCATTCTAATAACTGTCCTGCTCTCAAACACTTCGTCCAATCATATTCCTGCCCTCATTCTCTAAGGTCCTCCAACAAAAACCTGCTAAAAATAACCAAATCCAGTAATAGGCATGGAGATTCCCGATTCTTAAACCAAGTTTCTACATTATGGAATTCCTTACCACAAGTAATATTCAATTCTACCAACACTTCCAACTTCAAACTTCTACTAAAGGAACACCTCCTCAACAACTGGCTTTGCTCTTGTGCCAAACCAGGCTGACAATGTCTCTGTATCTCTACACCTTCTTGCAAAAACTTAGTATCTATTCAGTCTCACTCCTATACATTTGCCAATAAAGCACCTTATATCTACCTCCTACTACCCTTTAATGCATATTTTATTACACTTTGTCTGTACTACTATATTTCATGTGCCTATTTATTTACCAGAAAAGTCTGACTTGGAACAAAGCCAAGTTTCAGCTGAGGCCTGGAGAGAAACACTCCAGATGCATGTCTTTGTAATGGGGGAGAAAACCAGAGCACCCAGAGGAAACCTAGATGAACACAGGGAGGACATGCAGACTCCACACAGAAGGCACCACAGCCAAGAATCAAGTCAGAAAACTTCTTGCTTTGAGGGAACAACACAACCGCTGCACCACTGTGCCATCCAAGTTTCCTCTCAGTTCTAGTATTTCATTATATAGCTGACGTATAACATGCATTATTGATTTTGCATACCAAGTTTATATACTCCATTGTATACTCTTATTTTCACAAAAGTCTGCAAAAATGTTTGCAAGATATTTTATTATTGTTAAAAATGATCTCTCTTTTTAATCTTTGGTAACTTTTGTAAAATGTTGTTAATTTTGTTAGTTTTGGAACTTTTCTTCCCAGGCCTCCACTGAAAATGGGCCTTTGGCCCAGCCAGACATTCCTGGTAAGCAAATGTAAAATGAAAAGTAAATAAAAATAACAAAACATTTTAACAATGCTTAAAGCCTCACACACTACCCATACCGGGGGATGCATCCTCCTTTTAAACTTATAAACTCTGAATTTAATGCATTTTGCAGAAAAGGGGACAATCTCAGTTTTGCAACTGCTAAAAACCAAGGAAAAATTCAATGGATGGGATTCTTACACAAGTGTTGCATGCCTGTGGCAATTCTATGTGTGAGGGATTCACTGTTCAAAAACTGCAAGTTAATCAGAAATTTATTGTGCATTAAATAGTAACAACAGGCTATCCAAAAGACCACATAATTAGAGAGAAGCATACTGCTTATGGAAGAAGCAGTGCTAGGCTGCTTGACAGATGGAGCAGTGTTACCGCAGGGCATGTGACTGATAGAACAGATGTCACAAAGAAGGCAGGCAAGCATGGCCGAGTTGACATGTGTCCATTGTGTTCATGAACACAATGTAGTGCCACACAGCTGAATCTCACACTCATCCTGCACAAGAAGGGCAGCACAGCAGCCATCAGACAAACCACTGTGGGTGTGCACAGCAAAGTCCAAGCTATGGTCATCATATAAACTTGGCAAAAATGGGTTGAGCAAGAAGGTAAGAAAGGGGAGAACAAACATAGGTGGCAGTAAAGTCTGAAGTATTAAGGAGAGGAAGGTCATTTTTTCATGGAAAAGACCCTTTTTTCCATATATAGACAAATAAGGATATGTAAGGGAGATAGTGAGGGTAGACTGTGGCTGTGATAGGAAGAGAAGAACACATAGTAGGGCAGAGAGAGAGAGATAAATATAATATACTGACACAGACAAACAGGGATGGTAGAAAAAAGACTGGGAGAAAACCTGTTGGACACATCTACAGAGGGTGGACAAGTTGTGTTGGGGAGAGCTGAACAACGAACAAGGAATACTGAATGACATCTAATGAAGGGAAAGCACCAGCATGGGGAGTTTTGACATGATTATATGTCAGTATGCCCAAAAGACAACAGACCCAGTCATTATTCAGCTGGGTGTCTGACGTTATGGGCTGGCTGCTCCTGTGGTGATGAGAAGGGGTGGGCCTGCTAGTTGTGCTACTTCACAAACCATGCTAGAAGACACTCCATTACACTGAAGCAAGCATGCAGTTTCTGCCACATCTCAGTTTCCACCATCTGCCACAACTGTTCCCAGGAGATCAAGACAGATATTTTTATAACATTCTCAAAATAGAAGTCTTTGCCTCCCTCCAATTTGAGAAATAGCCATGGAGAGCATAAGTGACCCCCTCCAGATCAATAAAGGAAGTGAACCATCATCCCATTATTGACAGACAACCATTATGGCAACTTGTGTCTCTTCGCTTTGGTCTGTAAAGACTGAAATGAGCATGGACTGATCTCCTCTTCTTCCATAATTGGATCTGTAGAAAGATGACAACATGCTATAGATGTGTTTTAATGTGTAATACCATACATGGCAAAGGAGGTTATAAGGGAATATATGTCTGGACAGACAATGTCATCATATTTGGTCTTGCTTTCTTAGGATTCACATATGGAGTTTCCAGTGTTGTCTCCACAGGTATTTCCAAAGGCAATGCAGCCCATGTCCCTGGGAAGGGCAGAATGCAGGTACCTGGAACACAGACTATTTGGCAATGTGTATGCCATTTATGATTCCCAGATCCTTAGGGAACTGTCACTGTATTCTCTGACCTGAGCAATTAATGATGACTGTTCACAGCAATTGATACGACTGCATCATTGCAATCTGGGGGCACACAGCCTGTCATATCCATTCATGGATAATGGTCACTTTGTGGCCAACAGTGCTAATCAACATCAGAACACAGTGTACTTTAACAGGGTATATGCTCACATCCTTTTGTTATCTCTTCTCTGCTACAGACCACAGCAGCCCTGACATAACAAGCCTTCACAGTGGACAACACCAATGATCTCCACCTCTGCAGAATGTGATACATGACTCCCCTTAACTTCCAAGAGAATGTGGCTATCATGTTCATTTCCCATAATAGTACCCTGTTTCAAAGTGCAGAAGTCATATTCCTTCACCCGTGTAAGTGATGATTACTGTGCCCTGCATACCCTCGATCCTGTATGGGTGCAGTGATGCCTGATGTGCAATGTGTTCAGTCAGTACAACACCACATATTTTGTTTTTATTCTGTGCTGTCTGTGTCATGGGACCCAGTTGTGGAGCAGACACCACCTCTTTGCCAGCACTACAAAGTATTGTGTCCTCTGTCTCAGCTGTGGTCCTGCTGCTGTGTTGTCCTTCCCTGACACTTCACTTTGAACTTCTACAGCTGGTACTACTGGAATGGTATGTCCTGCCAAAATGTTCTCTTGCTGTACAAACTATTTGCACAATTACATGTTAGAAAGCACTACACGCACAAGAAAACTCTTGCTGCAGATTTCAGAACTGCATTGCAGTGTCCCTCCTGATATATCCAGGCAAAAAAGCATCAATTGAGAGGGCTGAACATCCACTCATTTACATTATGCATTTTAGCATATACTACATTATAGGCCATTTCCTGCACAAAATTGGAGAATGTGGTTGGGAGTCATAAAAAGGAGCTCTAGGGCATATCCAACACCTCTTGCAACAAAGAAGATATTACATTAAGTCTGCTGTTTGTTTACACAGCACCCATGTGTATAGACTTGTCTGTCTATCTTGTATGTGTACTTATCAGCTAGATAACCCTATGGGAATTCACTTACAGGAACCTGTAGTATACAAAAGCCAAAAGTGCGAATTATGGGAATTATATGGGTAGTACTCGGTCACATTAAAATAATGCCCTGGACATTATACACCGCCTGGTAGTTAAGGGAGTGGAAGCCCTTCCTATAGATGTATCACGGTCACTCTGGACCACGTGAGCTCTAGAGGTAATGTGTGTGCAATCTATGGCTCTCAGAACCTTAGGGAAATAGGCAATGTCATAAAATGTATGCATAATGATTTACTCTGTCCCCTGCAGCCCTGGGAAACTAGATATGTTCTTCCATATGTTGCAGTATAACAATAAAGAGTTGTTTCAGGATTCTTCAGGAGAACACCTGCAACATCTGTAATATATACCCAGTAGCTAAGATTGCTAAAGCCAACACAACCTTAGCTTTTGCTGGAATGAGCATACCATGCATATGATCGGCATAAATTGACAAGGCATAAATAGGATCTCTGTCCACAAAGAAATAGTCTATACCCTGTCTATCACTCAGCTGGTAGTATGTCAGATGGTTAGCGTGACACATACCTCAGTATCCACAGAAATTAACATACCGTGCATTACTTTGATTTTCTTGTGTCTACACAATTTGACAAGGCTTCTTACCGTGTCCCTGTCCACATGGAAATCATCCATAGTCCACCTGTCACTCCCCTGGTGATGTGTCTGGCATTGTCTGCACCTCCTCCTTTGATGTGGATGGCCAGACATGCACATCTGACTGCACTGACTCTCATGGGGACTGTTAACCCATACTGCTGAACCACAGTAGCTGTTAATCCAAAATTCACTGTCTTCACACATATCACAACTCACAGCAGAAAACATGGGTATGTACTACAGATGTTATTTGCATGCACATGGATTATGTGTGATGCCCCTGCAATGGACCAGTAATCAAGGATCCTCAATCCTCACCACTGGCAACAGTGATGGATGTACACAATGGGAGGATAACAAGTACACACATAGTAAAGTAAAATTTTCCTTAAAAGCGCACAAAGATCACAGTCAGTCTGGGTCTGGTTTCTCCCTCTTTCTCAAGATCCCCAATAAGGCTCCCCACTGACACAGCTATAGGGTTGAGATCTCAGCTGAGGGGTAAAGCCAAGACCTCCAGCATGCTCTCTGTCTAACCAGTGCTTCATGTCTCTGCCCAAGTAGCTGACACACACGCACACGTTGAAATTTGATTTATATACAAACACACAGGCACTCCTGGGGAAGGCTGGTACACGTTTACTAGCTATGCCCCACTTCTGCCCAGAATATAAGGTAGTTATCACTGCCACCAATGCCTACTTGTCAGCTACTATAAGGCCTTTACCAAAGAGTGATCAGTCCTACTGTGCAATGTTACTATTATCCAAATGGTAGTTTTGACCAAGACTTGCAAGGCTGTTTAGGAGTGGCCTGTACAGTGTCACCAAATACATATGCAAGTACTCTAAGAGCTTAAATATGTCTCACAAATATCGACCACAAAGATAGGTTTTAAGTATATTTAATAATAAATAATAAAAGAACAAGACAATACTCAGAAATCCAACACAGTTACTTCAGAGTTCAAAATTACAGGAAATATGTTAAAACAACATTGCAGGACAGTCTCAAATAAATACAGAAAACATCTAAACTAATTTTTACTATATTCCTATCTAGATCTAAAAGAAATTGCTATGCCCTAAGTCTTACTTGCAGACAACACACAGGCAGAAGTGCTGAGTGGATGTTTTTAGGTCCAAGACAAGATACAAAATGCCCAAGCTCTCTTTGAGAGAGTTTTTAAATTAATAATAAATATTATTGCTGGGTTAGCTTGGATGGCATCACTCTTTGTCACCTGACTTCAGTTCCCAGGCTAAACAGATTCTAACAGAATTTTAACATCTCTGTGTGAGAAGTACATAGCTCTCAGAAGTTTGCAGAACTTGGAAACTGCTAGGAAGTCATAAATAAATCAAACACTTTACATTTTAAATCTAGTAATTGCTTTTCTTTTCAGACAATAGAAAAATGTCTAGCTGTAGACATCGTGTCTGCTTGCAGCATTGAAACTAACTTTTATAGCACATAGGAAAACACTTAATTTCAACTTATTTTCTTGAAGTTTTTTAAGTTAATCTTCTGTGATCCAGCAGGGTATGCTGTGGTTACATTCTTGAAGCTCAGTACATAAACATACAGATCTGTATAAATCATATCAATATTCACAAATGACATAGAATCATTTATAACATTCCAGATAGCTGGGCTGGGAGTGCCACAATGTGCATAGAGTTCCTCATTTTTATGTTGTTATATACTCATTGGCATGCAGTGAATACTGAGCTATTTTGCTCCTTGCTTGACAGTGCTGTGTCTT
>NC_056727.1:333940762-334005762 GCF_019279795.1 Protopterus annectens | reverse complement strand
ACAGATCCTGTTTTCAGCAGAGGCCCGGGGAGAAATTCTCCAGAAGCATGTATTTAGAATGTGGGAGGAAACCGGAGTACCCAGAGGAAACCCACGCGAATGCAGGGAAACATGCAAACTCCGCACAGAAGGCACCCCAGCCGAGAATCGAACCAGAGAACCTCTTGCTGTGAGGTGACAGCATTAACCGCTGCACCACTGCGCCGCCCAAGTAAGTTAGTACTTAGTAAGTTTATCTATGATTCCAGAGTGGGGGATGGTGTCAAAGGCCTTGGCA
Source organism: Protopterus annectens (assembly GCF_019279795.1). NCBI lineage: Eukaryota > Metazoa > Chordata > Ceratodontiformes > Protopteridae > Protopterus > Protopterus annectens. Next base: position 334,005,485 of record NC_056727.1, on the reverse strand, counting down.
AGGTCTAGATAGGCTGTGTGGACCACCTTACCCTTGTCCATGGCTCTGGAGACTGATTCAAAGAAGTCAATCAGGTTCAGGAGACAAGATCGGCCCTTCACAAACCCAAACTGGGTGGGGTCCAGTGTTTGAAGGTTGCCAATGTCTTTGTTTATAAGTTCCATGATAATACACTCCATGGCCTTGCAGATAAGGCTTGTCAGACTGATGGGATGATAGTTTCTGGGATCCAAGGTGGATCCCCCCTTGTGGATTGGGATAACTGTAGCTCTGCGCCACTCAGTGGGCATGAAACATGAGGTGAGGCTATGATTAAACATGACACTTAGGTGAGGTGCCAGTTCATATTGTAGTTCATGTAGTACACAGCCCGGGATGTCATCTGGTCCCATGGATGCTGTATTCTTGGCTTTAGAGAGTGTGTTTTGTACCTGTGTGGCCGTTATTACTGGAATTTGGCAATCTTCTGGTATTGAGATGGGCCATTTAGGGGGTGAGATCCCAGATGCTGCCTGGATTCAATATACGGATGACTCCACTCTGATTTGTTCCACAACCTCCCCAGCAAGCCTACTCACATTAATCCAAAACACCTTCAACAAAATAGAAAATTGGCTTTCAAACCAATGTCTGATCCTAAACCCCAACAAAACTAAGCTGCTTATCTTCTCCTCTACATGCAGGACCCCACCACCACCCTTCTACATAACAGCAAATAATGGCACCATCATCTCCCCGGAAGCCCAAAACAAACTATTAGGTGTCATAGTCGATAACAACCTCAGGTTTGACAAACACATCAATCAAACTATAAAAACTATCAATAAAAAACTTGGCTCTCTTTATAGGATCAAATCATTCCTCACCCAATTGCTAGAACCACAATTGCTCAATCCCAGCTACTATCAACCCTTCTTTATGCCTCACATCTTTTCTCCAACTTGAGCAAAGCATATCTTAATAAATTATCATCTTGCTATAACCAGATTGCCAGATTTGCTACTGGCACACCTTACTGGACTCACTTCATTGGCCATTGTTGTACAGCGTTTCATTTTGAATATTGTTTTACTTGTTACTGATAGCTGTACTTTAGCGTTAGGAGGTATGCTTTCTTTATTGTATATTTCTTATACCTCTCCTTTGCACATGGCCAACGTTGATACCACTGCAAATAAAAGCCAAGGCTTAAGCATTGATTTCCTATGGCACAATAATGCTGAACAAACAGATAAACAAGCAAATCCATTATTACATATGCACTTTGATGGCATTGAATCATCAGACATTCAAGATATCACAAAGCACAGCAACTTTGATAATATTCTACAAGAAGTAGTACTTGCAGCATACAAACTAAAAAGATTAACTTGGCAACGTTTTCATTTGGAAGCTTGTTTACATCATCAGGTCATACCTAGAGGAATGCAGGTGAAATGCATGCCAAGCTATGGAAATCAACATCCTGAACTCCTAGCTAAATGGCAAGCAATAAATTTAGAGACCAGCTTCCGATACATGAAGCTAATCATGGATTATTTTAGACCAGAGGAAGACAATCTCACCATTCAAATCAAAGACAAACAAGTAGAACTAGAGAAAATGAATTTGAATACTTATCACACCAACAAATTAGAAACACTACAATTCAATCTTAATGTGTATGAATCAAAAATAAAAGATCAGAAAATAAAAAAAAACTAAATAGAGACATTATGATTTCAAACAAGGGCGGATCTTTGAATGGCCCAGGGAGGAAATACGATCTACTACTAATCACTTTAACCCTAGCACCAGACATCCTGCATCCATTAGGAATGACACATCTGTGTCTAGAAACCATACTGGGACTGAGGAGCAAACATCTGGCACATTGAATACATCTACCAATAATATCACAGGGACACCTGTGGCCACTACATCAGATAGGATTGTTGAAACATCCTCAGAAACAGGAACTGTTCCCAAGAAAGGGAGTACATTCCTCCCCATCACCACACAACTTCCATTTTTTCTGAATCAAACCAGTTACAAGAACCCACAAACTCACAGTCAAGACAGAAAAAGAAAGAAAATACTGAACGAAACAGTTCTATAGTGGCGAATATTTCTCAATATGAACTGACCCAAGCAGAAACTTCTGTTTTACAGAAGGGGTTAACTTTCATACCGTCTTTAAGATCCGATCTGAATGAATTTGTTATAGACATAAAGCATTTTGGACACAATGTGGCATTAAGAAATATTTATGGCACAAACACAGAACAAGTTAAAACCTTAAGGAAACCAAGTACATTTGTACCTGTAGCCCATCCTGCTGTGGAACTGTTCATGTGGCTGTGTAATAATGCAGTGGATAAATTAAGAATGGATATGCATACTAAACATTATAGAAACATTACGTATGAAGAAAGACAAGCCTTATGCAACTTACAACAAAATGAGAATGTTGTAATCAAACCAGCAGACAAAGGAGGTACTATAGTGGTTATGGATACCAATTGATATAAGAAGAAAATGACCACTATGTTACAAGATGAGAAAATCCAGTTGAATTGAACTATACAAAAAGTGTCTTTCTTACTTCAGGATATGTTGACTAAAGGCCAAGTAGATCTGGACCTTTACAATTTTTTGAATATCACAAAACCCACTATTCTGAATATAAATGGACTTCCTAAGATTCATAAGGACCTTCATAACCCTCCACTACAGCCTATAGTAGCAGGACAAGGGTGGGTGACACAAACAATGTCACTGTTTGTGGAGAAAGAATTGAGAACTATTTTAAAATCTTTTGATACAGTTCTGCAGGATACTGATGACTTTTTAAGAAAGATAAATCAAACCATGAATAACATCACCGATTATGACCACCTACTTGTGACCACCCTGGATGTGAATAGTTTATTCACTTCCATTCCCAACGAAGCAGGCATAGAAGCTGTAAGAAAGATCTTAAGCCACAAAAAAACTGTTAATGAAACCAGCAGGATTTGTGCATTATTAGATTTAATACTGGAAAATAATTATTTTGTGTATGGTACATCAATCTATTGGCAAAAATGGGGGGTAGCCATGGGCATCCCCTGTGCGAACAGCTACTCAAATCTTGTGCTTGTAGACTGGGAGCTGGAGCATGTATTGAATTCAAATAATCCATGGTATGAATGCATCAAATTTTATGGTCGATTTGTGGATGATCTTTTTATTTTATGGGAAGGAACCGTACCACAATTCAAATCATTCCATCGATATCTAAATAGGACTACCTTTTTTTTAAGCTTTACAGCAGAACACTATCATAATCAAGTTGCATTTTTGGATGTGAATGTTATTCTTAATGAAAACATGTTGGAATCTGAATTACATCGAACAAATACATGGAGGAATCATTATTTGTTTAAAAGCAGCATGCATTCTAAACATGTCACTAAAAATATTATGCGAAATGAAACACAAAGAATACATAAAAGATGTAGCAAAGATGAGACAAGAGAAAAGGACATTTTGTTTCTACAACAAAACCTAAGAAATAGAGGCTATAATGAAAAAGATGTGAATGTTCAAGAGGTTATCTCAAAGAAAAACAAGACAGAAGACAAACCCACCAGAGTGATGTTAACCTACAGCACAGACAACACACAAGTTAAATCTATAATAAGGTAGTTTTGTCTACTCCTCACCCAGGATGCCAAGCTAAAAGACATTGTAGGTGAAACACCATGCTTTGGCTACAAGAATAAGAAAAATTTGAAGAGGTTACTTTGCACAAAGGATGGGTTTAGCAAACATAAAATCGTTGGACATAATGGCACATTCAAGTGTGGCCACTGCACAGCATGCCCACTGATTGACTGTAATAACGAATTTGAACATCCAAGGACAAAGAAGAAATACACCTTTAATGTCAAAGCCACTTGTGTAACCCCCAATGTGGTGTACATGGCTACCTGAACTATGCCCTACATTCTTTGTAGGAAAAACTAATCAGATGTTAAAAATCGCATTTTGAGACATCAAAGAGACATTACTAATAAAGATCCACATAATGCTTTAGCAACGCATGCTGAAAGAAATGTTGGTCATTCTTTCACTTATAAGGTGATAGATAATGTATATAGTGGAATAAGGAAACGTGACATTGAAAATATTACTGAATGCAGGGAGAGTAAGTGGATTGCGAACCTCCATGCTGATATTGAGCCAGGCTTGAATAACATCATTCCACTGAAACCTATACTAAAAGCTAGAAGACCAACTATTAGCTAACATGGAGGTGTGTCTGGCTTAATAATTCATAATTGGTCACACCCCTCAAAAGCAAAAGATGTAGGAAATGGAACACCCCCAGCTGAGAGGAAAGAGGATTGGTGCGTTTAAACAGCTGATTGACAGTGTGATGATTAAATGATTGTCCCAACAGTAAAGGAAGTAAGCACTATAAAAAGGAACTTCCAGTCCCAATCTCTATGATCTGAAGAAGATACCGAAAGCCAGTGCCGGCTGGTGACTTCAAATCAAAGGGGGGCTGCAGGAGACAGCTGAATGAGTGGGGTCAATGGGAATGGGTGTGGCCAACTAGAAAGGGGAGGAGCTATGCTCAAAAACCATAAAAACTGTAACTTTAATTAAATACTCTGTCCTGGGTGTCAAACCATCATTATGAGAGTCCAATTAAGACAAAATGAAGCGAAGAAGAAAAAACATATTTCAATCCATTGGCTGCATGACAGCTTACTTAATATCTAGATGGAAACAAAAAGGTTGTGATGCATGAAAAATAAATTACTTATTAGATACATTACTGTAATGCTAGTCAGAATCAAGTATAAGAATAACAAGCAGCACTCAACTCAAACCACTTCTCCTTGCACTGCATTATAATTATAATTTATATTCAGCTTTATTGAAGTACCAAGTAGCATGCTGAAGGTAGCAATCTCTGTGATACCCCCACTTGTAAAAATGTTTCTTATCCAAAAAAGACCTGCTGCCTGACAACAACTATCTACTTGTTTCATGAGGAAAACATGGTCAATGTAAAAAATAAAAAGCAAACAAGAAACAAGCTCAACATACATTGCTTAAAGGATTACTGCACAGGATATGGACCACACATGATAGATTGGCATTCTGTTTAGTTTGCAGGTAAAGCCTGTAATGAGCTCTTAAAATAATGTACTCCTGTCCTTTATTACAAATACTGTCATATGCATTTCAATAACAAAGGCTTATATGTTATCTAGTTATGTAAGTATTCTCTGCATGGCAACAGCAGAAAGGTTTTCAATGTTGGCAATTCTTTAACGGTATGCTTATTAAAACTTACTTGCATCTTACAATCTCAGACAAGCTTACCAGATGGTCATTAAAGCACCGCTACTTAAACAGAGAGCAACAGGCACTTTCTGAATAATAATAAGCATAAATCAACAGTATAAAAATATGACAGAAATCAGAACATTCTGCAAAATCAAGGACAGATGAAAAGCCATTGTAGTACTTGTGTCTACCTTGGATGGGGGGATAGTCTGCACATTTACACTGCATAACTGCTCCTTGCCTTGCCTGGACACATCCAGAGTCACTACATGGGGGAGTGGGGTGCAACAAATATGTCACAATTTGAAATGTCTCTGGCTGACTGTGATGGCCCTGCCTCTCAACCTCAGAGCAAGAAATCTGGACAAAGCCATACATAGAAGTGGGACAAAGGCCCAAAAATAAGGACAATTTTTAAATATTGCTCTTATAAACTTAGAAAGATAATAGAATAGTAGGTCTTGCATTAGTATGAATTTTCTGAAGGGTATGAAATCTGAAACTGAAATGTCTGTCATTATTTTCTAACTTCAGTCTTTAATGATTTGTCACTAATTTGCCAAAAAAAAACACAATTTTATAAAAAATGGACCAAAAATGTGATTCAAAAATATAAAATAGCCACACAATACAGCTGGGAACATGTCAAAGAAGGGACACTTTTTAATATTAGTACTGCTAACTTGAGCAGCTGACAAAATAAAAGAATCTACATGCATTTCTGAAATAAAAGTAATCTATAACTGATTATTACAGTTATTTATTAATTGTAAACCCTCCATGTTTTCTTCCAAAATTGCCATTTTGCGGAGGGATTATTAGGGGAAGAGCAACATTTTTAGCCAAAATCAGGGACAGTTGGGAGGTTTGGATATGTCTAATTCTATAAAGCAATTTATTTGCATGCACCTCTCAACCTGTTAATGCAGGAAATTTGGACAAGGCCAAATATATGGGGGGAACATATAAACAGTACTAAAAATTGCTCTCGTATAAAATGAGACAGTTGATCGAATAACAGGTCTTGCTTTAGCATGCATTTTTCTGAAGGTTATGAAGTCTGAAACTCAGTGTCTGTCATTATTTAGTGACTTAATTCCTAAATGATTTGACAGAAAACCACAAATTTTATGAGGAACAAACGAAAAATAAGAAGCAAAAATCTATTCATTCTGCAAAAATCTGGACAGTTGAGAGGTATAGTTCAGCCGGGGCTGTCTTTGAGTTTGCTGCCCTTCCCCCCTCACAGAATCATGGTTGAATGGAACTTCCCCCCCTACAGCCATTCCAATGAACCATTACTTGGCTATTTCACCCCATTTACCATAAACACAAATGCGCATGCTGCTTTACTTCTGCGATGATTTGGACTTCATTTAAAAGTTTTATTTTGCATTTTACAGCGCAAACACTAATAGATATAATATCTGCTAAACAAAGCAATGCAGTCTCACAATGAGAACAGACTTAGCATTAAAACTTCTCTGGTCTTGAAAACTCACAATCACTGAAACAGCATTAAAACCCACATTCAAAGAAAATACATTTTGCCAGTGGCAGATTAACTTTGGGTTTGGGCTGTTTTCAAATCACAGGCCCCTTGCACATGAAACATACACATGCTCTTTCATACACCTTCCTGATTGTATTAAATTATATTCCTTGTACAATACAGTACAGTTTTAGAGGGTGTTTTAAATTTATTGTTTAGAATTTTTTCCAGTAAACAATGAAACAAATTGCATGCACCAGTAATGACAAAACTGCCCAATTCAGAACATTTCCATCATAAAAGTCTACTCAAACTTCTACAGTCCACCAGTATCAGTACATATGCACAATCTGTGAAGAAGTAAAAGTCATCTAAATAATTCCATATTAAAGAGATCTGTAACTAATGAAGAGGTTGCTGCTAGCAAACAACTTTGTATTTCATTGTTTCATCTACAAATAAAGTGCCCGTTACCCTTGAGGAATAAATTGTCTATCTTTCACTAAAAAAAAATGATAAGCTAGCAATATCGCAATAGGGAATGGATGGCAAACTGATAACAGGTTCATAGTTACTAGGTATCTTCGCATCCACCCCTTTTGCAACACAGTACACTATCAGAAATGCATCTATCTACTGTGGGAGTAGAATCCACAGCCTTCTGCATCAAACGCAAGTAAACTACCTGTTGTGCTATTAACAATGCAAGCAGACTCAGCATAAGCAGCCCTTTAGGAATGCTGAAAGCCTAGGCATGTTTTGTTTTCAGTTAAATGAACCCTTAGTTTAGTATGAAGAATTTAGAAGTTAGCTCAATTCTTATACATTCTGGAACAGAGTTCCATATTTTGGATACATATACAAAGTATATGGAGTCCCATGTGTAGTTATAGAACCCACAAATTTTACTCTTTATAGGATCATAAGATCAATTTAATTTTGTAATATGTTCGATAACATATACATCATTTCCAGAGTTTTAAAAGTTTCCATGGACTCAGTGACAAAAGGATTAATATAGGCACTCTTTTTTCTGGGATAAACATGGCAATGAAATTGCTTCCAACTTTAAATATGAAAGTTTATTTTGAAGTTTCTCTCTTAATATTCTTAAAACCAAACTTCTTTTTACTGATAAATGATTCATCATAATGTATACTATACTCTAACTTCATTTGTTCCACTTTTAAATAAAAAGTATGCCATTTTTGTTTCTATAGATGCTGATATAATATATGTTTTCTAGAACTGTGTGATGGCAGTCACAGTAATACAACACATCATAGTTTAGATAGGCCAATTACTATTAGGAGACTTTAATGCAATTGTGATCCAGAGCCCTGTATTTCTTCAGTATTAGTCCAATTCTATATGACTACTCTAAGGATGTCTATACATGATGATATCTCTGTCAATCATTTTTAACTGTTACAAAAAATAAATAAATGCACTCGATGTTAAAAACATTTTAAGGATTGGATGTTTGATTAATACAGTTAATTGTTTTCTTAAGCAAGCTGAATTATATAACTGCTGTTTATTCATTTCTACATACTCCTTTATTACAGTTATTTCACAGGTTCTGTTTGCTAAAGTTAAATTCTCTTTCTGTCTTCTGTGTGGTTGTTGTCATTAGTGAAAATTATAGGGAAACCTGAGTATGTTACCACTCAATAAACCTGACATGGAAATAGCCAATCATTTTTAATCAATTCTCATTTTTGTTGAAATTTGTCATTCAACTAATTGAAATCAAAGGAATGTTGAGGTAAGAGCTTCTCCTTAACACCAATACTGCATAATCTCACAATTAGTATATTTAAAGATTTGACATTTGGAAGATGCAAAACTTCAGGGATAAATTATTGGCTTATTTGTTTCTGTCAAAGTAAAAAATGTGCATTGTTGAATTAACAGATTCATTATTCAGTGGTACAACTGTTTCCTGAATAATGTCATGTTACAGATACAACAACATTATAATGAAGTTATTTTTTACAAATGCTCTTGTTCTGGATTCACTCAATCTTTTAGGATCTGAGAATTCACTGAGCCATTCATTTACAACAGTGATCCATAATGCTTATTATAACATCAGCTATAACCTATGCCAAATGGCAAACACATTCTCCTTTAATATATGAACCGTACTTAAATGTTGGGACTCAAACTCCAAAACTTTAAAAATACAGAAGAATGATTATTAATTATTGCTCTTCCCTGAAAACGTGTTTTTTTTGCAGTAGGCAAGCCACTCTGAACTCTGTGATATGTAGGCCTAGCCCCCACTCTTCTGAGGTATATATGTCTGTATTTTCAGTCAGACTGCACACACACACACACACACACACACACACACACACACACACACACACACACACACCCTCTTACCTGGAGCAATGTGGATCCTATCCCTTTGTGCCATTAAATAAATCCATAGCTGTCCGCGATCCAATAGCTGTTAGTGCACTACAAACCCTGCCCTGCGTATTACGTCCATTGGAACACATCCACCACGTGAGATGTTCTTCCCCTGACGAGATTCCAGCCTGCCGACGTTGCAGTCCAGGTCCGATCCATTTCCAGTAGCAGTCTATGCAGTTACAACTGTATAGATGTCTGGGATCTCTGTTCTTCCATGTTTCCCTGTCTGGACTGCTGCTGAAACAGTCTGCGCATGCTCCAGACTGTCTCAGCAGCAGTCCGGACTAGTGAGCATGCGCGAAAGTCCGCAAATTTTAATTTTTTGTTGTATCTTTTATTTTCTTTAATTATCTTTTATTTTCTTTAATTTTACAGCTGGGGGGGGGCTGCAGTCCGGCAGTCCAATATCACCAAAAGAGCTTATTGTTTGGAATACAGAGGGACTGTTTTATTCTACATCACAATTTTAACTTGACATGAAGATTTTAACTTTTTCTACAATAAAAGGATTTTAACTGCCATTAAAGCTAGAAGCTCTTATTTGATCTGTTAGACTGGTTAAGCTGTATCACAGTTCATCACAGTCACACAGCAGCTACTACATCTTCAGTGTGGATACTTTGTATATCAAACTAAAAAGACTGGATACTTTGGAGCCATCATAAGACTGGATACTTTGGAGCCATCATTTCGCTATAGTATAACTGCATTCACAGCGTGAATATCTTGTAAGTGAATTTAATTGAAGTACTGGAAATTTATGCAAGTTTTTTTGCTATATATGTTGCACCTTTAAAAGTTTTATATCATTTAACCACACTACCTATTCTCCAAGAGAACTTTACTTCATTGGCCATTGTTGTACATAGTTTCATTTTGAATATTGTTTTTACTTGTTATTGATAGCTGTACTTTAGCATTAGGAGGTACACTTTCTTTATTATTTATTATATTATAATCTTCTTTACTGGACAGAAAATATGCCTGCACTAAAAAATATAATCAGCCCCTACAGTAACACCCACCTACTCCGTTCATCCACCAGACTCCTAGTTCAAACGGTCAAATACAATCACTTTGCTGGAGACTCGCTACTTTTCCAACTCTGTTGGTAAAACATGGAATTCACTTCCAGCAGACCTGACTTTAGAACCATTGCTAACCTTATTCAAAAACAAACTCAAGAATTACCTCAAAACACACTGGTTATATGATTGCTCTAACCCTGACTAGTGTTCTCTCTATTTATTTTGCTTCCATTTTTAGAAATATATATTTTTTCATACCAGGAAGGATAAACTGAATAAACTGCCACTCATTCCCCCTGATTCTGCAAGCCCTGCATGGTGCACAGGACTAGTGCAGGAGCTCCAGCAGGCAATATGTCTGCCGTGCGATCCAAAAATAACCTGTAGAGATGTGCACGAGTGCTCCTGCACTAGTCCTGCATGGACTCAGCCCCTGTATGTAAATTACCCCATTTGCAGAGGAAATACATGGAAATGGGTGAATTTGTGATCCAGGAAACTGGAAACCGGCTGTGCAGGACTAGTGTAATCTGCAGAAATGTACTCCGCCAGTAACGGAGTACATTTCTGCAAATTATAAAATGGAGCCATGACAGCTCCAAATAAAGGGTGGATATCATGTAGAAAGCATGCCAATGACCAACTATAAGGCCATTGGCATGGAAAACATTTTCAAAATTAAAAGAATCAACTCTTTTTTTTTTTTTGTCAATCTCGGCTGCTTAAGTGTAGGGCAGTGGTGCGCAAACAGGATCATGCTGAAAATAAGAATAAAAACATAAAATAAGCATTCTAACCAAAATCACTATTTTGCCATTATACTCAATGGCAGGCAGAAGACAACATGGCCAGTGAATACTGGTTGCTAAGGGTGGAGGCTCAGTGTGGGACATGTAACTATGCATTATCAGGCAATCCTATGCAAATGAGAGGAATGATACTGAATCCCAGATTTCCCCTGCATGCTAGTCAGCACCCAACAGTGTAAGAGCAGGAATAGCTTGGTGCAAGCCTAGGAGTTAGCTGACATCATAGGGGGGTGTTTCAGGCATACTGTAAATGGATTGGAGCCCTGTGGCTCGGGTTTGCTCCTAGCTTAGCAGAGCTAAGCAAGGGTGTGTGTCTGAGGCTGCCTAGCATGCTTTACATTGCCTAAGCAAGTGTATGTGCCACGCACTGCATTTTAAAGGAAAAGAAAGTAAACCAGGAAATAGCAGCTCTGTGAACATTTGAGCACTGTGTTTGCGCAGTGTGCCCCTGGGCTTAAACAGGAAGGCAATGAGAAGGGAAAACAGCAGTAGGAAGGTAATCAAGGAGAACTAGCATAGCTGGCAGGTGAAATGTATCAGAATCAGCCAATTACACAGGCAGCAGACCAGCCCAGCCCAGAACACTACTATAAACTATGCAAACACCTTTTCCTTCTTGCTTTTCCCATACTCTATACCACCGGTGTATACAAGCGGGGACATTTTAACAAACAAAACAACAAAATGATAGGGGCTTTAATAGCTATCATACAACAACATTTGAAAGAGGCTGAGGGTGGTGAGGATGTGAATGCTGTCGACCAACCCACAGTGAGGAGATGGAGAAGAGTTTACAGACCCAGGGTAACCTACCAATGGCTACATGAGCTGGAGATAGTGGAGCACTATAGGGTGGACAGGGACCTCCTACAGCAAATTGTTGAGCTGTGACTTCCACACCTGACACACAGAACTAACAGAGGGGAACCCATCCCAGTGGATACCAAGGCATGTGTAGGCCTAAGAATACTAGCTACATGTACCTTCCAAAGGCCAACTGGGGATATGATGGGGATCTTACAGGCATCAGCATTCAGGGTATTCCACCAGTTCCTGGATGCCATGTCAGCACATGCTGGTGAGCACGTATATTTCCTCAACACCCGTGAGGTGTTGGCCAGCAATATGCATCTCTTCCACCAAATAGCAGAATACCCTGAGATGGTGGGTGCTGTAGGCTGCATGCACATACGCATCAAACCACCACCCGGTGAGCGGGGTAGGGTCTACATCAACCGTAAGGGCTTCCCCTCCATCGACTGCCAGTTTGTGCAATGCCAGGGCATAATAATGGATGTGTGTTCTGGCTGCCCTGGAAGCTATCACGATTCCCACATCTAGCAGCTGGCACAGCTGTACCAGAGATTTGCCAGTGGGGACATCCCTTATTGTCACCTAGTGGAAGATGCTGGTTATGCACTGGAGTCGTGGCTGATGACACCGATCAGAAATCCACATACACCCAAAGAAGAACTCCATAATGAGCACACGCACAGACCAGAATTATAATAGAGTGTGTGTTTTGGATGCTCAAGTCATGGTTCTGGTGCCTGGACACTTCTGGTGGAGCCTTGCAGTACTCACCTGCTACATGTACCCAAATTGTCATTGTATGTGCCATGCTACACAATATGATCCTGCAGAAACAGCTGCAGCGAGAAAAGCATGGGGCAGGGCCACACAGCCATCCACAATTGCCAAGGCCTGCACAGGCACAGAGTGACTCGGAGGAGGAACAACCTGAGCCTACCCCAGTAGGTAGAGGGAAGGGTGCCCAGTATGCCCGGGCCTTGGCAAAGAGGCAACGCATAGTACATACACTGATGCAGGAGGGACCCTGGGAATGACACCTCTCTCTGACTCACACATACAGTAAGAGGGTTGCCAAACATGACACTTCCTGTGCTCAGCCATGTGTAGGGAGTATACTATGTGCAGAAAGAAAAAGTAAAAAATACTACTCACAGGGATAAAGTGCCCCAAATAAAGCACAAAATAGTCAATCCAACAAGAAAAATTCTTGAGGCACACCAAGGCAAATAAAAGCGAACCATTTATTAAACTAAAACATTGACATGAAGAAAAAATGTAAAAACAATCGGGTTCAACATGAACAGTTAACGCTTTCACATTTATCAAAATGCTTCCTCAGACTGTTAACGAAACATCAAAAATCCAACATTTTAAACCTCAACTCATTAACTCACTAGCCAATCACTGTGTTAACAATTCATTTAAAGAGGTTCACCACATAAAAATTGGTTACTTTGCTAGTGAACACATAATTAAATTCATAGAAATAACTATATAATACAACTATGTATGAAACAATAAAAGTGTTTATGAAAAAAATAATCTCAAAAAATAAGATCTATGAAAATATAAAAATATATTAAAAAACAAACTTAAAACTGCTTAAAGAATATATCCATATATATAAGTTGACACATAAAGCAATGTATAAATGTGTCGCTAAAGCACTTTTAATAAAATGAGTTGATTTCAAAGCCTGAAAGTCTGAGGGCTTACCTGTCAACTATATAAAACTAATTATATGAAAATAGTTATATAAAAACAAATATATCACAATTTTAAACCCTATAATTTCATCACTATTTTAGTGTTTATGATCTCTGGCTGCCAAAAGGGGTTTGAGAGAAACCCTATCATTTAAGCCAGATGACCTATCTGCCTGTAACTTCATGATCCATCTGGCTTCTCTCTGTTCTGTGTAATTTTTATGATTTCCTAACCTATTGTTTTTACCTATCTCTAGCACAGCAAATCTAAAACTATGTGCTGTGCCTAAGGTGATAACATGTTTGGCTATAGCATTGCTCTCATCTTCTTTACTGACCGCATATATATGTTCACGAACTCGTTCACGTAGGGTCCTGTTGGTCTTACCAACATAGAAACAACTGCATGATATGCAAGTTGCTATATAAACCACATCCTGGGTCTTACAATCAGCATACAAATCAAAATTGTATCTACATCCAGTATCAGGATGTATGAAATAATCGCAATTGGACATATAATTACATTGGTTGCATGATCTGCATGCAAATATTCCTTTCCTATCAGAGATACTTAATGATGGTTTGGCATTCTCATAGCATAGCAGTCTTTTCAGAGTTTTTGTATTTCAATAGGTATAGCTTGGGGTAGATCCTTCCACTTGCTGAATTTTGGTATCTACTGTAAGAATGTTCCAATTCATGTAGAAAATATCTCTAATTTTCACATTTCCAATTGCAATTATTTCATATATCCTGATACTGGATGGAGATATAATTTTGATTTGTATGCTGATTGTAAGACCCAGGATGTGGTTTATATAGAAATTAGTATGCTTATTAAAGCTTACTTGCATCTTGCAATCTCAGTCAAGCTTACCTAATGGTCATTAAAGTGTTGCTACTTAAACACAGAGCAACAGGCGCTTTGAGTAATAAGCATATAATCAACAGTACAAAAAATATGACAGAAACCAGACCATTCTGTAAAAATCAAGGACAGATGAAAAGCCACTCTAGTACTTGTGTCTACCTTGGATGGGGGGATACTCTGCACATTTACACTGCATAACTATTCCTTGCCTTGCTTCGACACATCCAGAGTCACTACATGGGGGAGTGGGGTGCAACAAGTATGTCACAGTTTGAAATGTTTCTGGCTGACTTGTGATGGCCCTGACACATTTGTCATACCTCTCAACCTCAGAGCAAGAAATCTGGACAAAGCCATACAAAGAAATGGGACAAAGCCCCAAAAATAAGGACAATTGTTAAAATAATGCTCTTATAAACTTAAAAAGATAATAGAGGTCTTGCATTAGTATGAATTTTCTGAATGGTATGAAATCTGAAACTCAAATGTCTGTCATTATTTTCTAACTTCAGTCTTTAATGATTTGTCACTAATTTGCCAAAAAAACACAATTTTATAAAAAATGGACCAAAAATGTGATGTAAAAATATAAAATAGCAACATAATACAGCTGGGAACCTGTCAAAGAAGGGATACTTTAATATTAGTACTGCTAACTTGAGCAGCTGACAAAATAAAAGAATCTACATGCATTTCTGAAATAAAAGTAATCTAACTGATTATTACAGTTATTTCTTAATTATAAACCCTCCATGTTTTCTTCCAAAATTGCTATTTTGCGGAGGTATCATTAGGGGAAGAGCAACATTTTGAGCCAAAATCAGGGACAGTTGAGAGGTTTGGCTATGCCTAATTCTATAAAGCAATTTATTTCAATGTACCTCTCAACCTGTTAATGCAATAAATCTGGACAAGGCCAAATATATTGGGGGAACATATAAACAGTACTAAAAATTGCTCTTGTATAAACTGAGACAGTTGATAGAACAGGTCTTACTTTAGCATGCATTTTTCTGAAGGTTATGAAGTCTGAAACTCAGTGTGTCATTATTTAGTGACTTAATTCCTAAATGATTTGCCAGAAAAACACAAATTTTATGAGGAACAAACCAAAAATAAGAAGAAAAAAATCTATTCATTCTTTGAAAATCTGGACAGTTGGGAGGTATGGTCCAGCTGGGGCTGCCTAAGTTTGCCGCCCTTCCCCCTCACAAAATCATGGTCGAATGGAGCCTCCCCGTTCAGCCATTCCAGTGATCCATTACTTGGCTATTTCACTCCATTTACCATAAACACTAATGTGCATACTGATTTACTTCTATGATGATTTGAACTTCATTTGAAAGTTTTATTTTGCATTTTACAGCAGAAACACTAAGACATCTGCCAAACAAACTTGGCATTAAAACTTCTCTGCCATTGAAAGTCACATTCATTGAAACAACATTGAAACCCACATTCAAAGAAAATACATTTTACCCGTGGCAGATAAAGATTAATTCTGGGCTGTTTTCAAATCATAGGCCCCTTGCATATGAAAAATACATGTGCTCTTTGATACACCTTCCTATTGCTTTGAACATTTTTCCAGTAAACAATGAAACAAAACGCATGCACCAATGACAAAACTGCCCAATTCAGAACATTTCCATCATAAAAGTCTACTCAAACTTCTACAGTCCACTATTATCCATAAATATGCACAATTCTACAGTCCAACATTATCAGTAAATATGCACAATCTCTGAAGTAGTAAAAAAATTAATCTAAATAATTCCACATTAAATAAATCTGTAATGAAGAGGTTGCTGCTAGCAATCACCTTTATATTTCATGGTTTCTTCGAAAAATAAAGTGTCTGATGCCCCTGAGGAATAAATTGCCTAAATTACATTAAAAATAAGCTAGTAATATTGCAATAGGAAATGGGTGGCAAACTGATAACAGGCTCATAGTTAGTATCTTAACTTTCAGTACGGCAGCATTCACCCCTTATGGGAGTAGAACCAACAACCTTCTGCATCAAAAGCAAGTGCACAGCCTGTTGTGCTATTAGCAATGCGAGCTGACTTAGCATAATCAGCACTAAACTTCTCTTCCCCTGCAGCTCTCAGCTCCTTGTAAAATCTACTCAATACTCAACTGCATCTCAACTTTGCAGCACAAGAAATCTGGAAAAGCCAAATTTATCGGGGTGGGTCAAAAGGGCAAAAACCAGGGACACATTAAACATTGCTTGTATAATCTTGGAAAGCTGCTAGAATAAAATGCTGTGTTACCACCATACATTTTGCTGCCAAGGTCCCTGTGCAAAAGAGTCAGAACAACATACCACTATGCCAAATCACCTGCTTTGTGAAAGAAAAATGCTGTGTTACCACCATACATTTTACTGCCACGGTCCCTGTGCAAAACAGTCAGAGCAACATACCACTACGCCAAATCAGCTGCTTTGTGAAAGAGAGGAAGACTGAAAGCTAAATGGTATCATTTAATGATTTCAGTTCTCACCATAGCTGTCAACCTCTTGGCACAAAACACCTGGACAAACCCAGTAATGAGGGAATACAGCCCTCAAACATATTCAGTGAATTCAGTTCTTGCCATAGCTGTCAACCTTAGCACAAAAAAACCTGGATGAAGCCAATAACAGGGTAATACAGTCCCAAAAATAAGGACAAATTTCAAATAGTCATCTTATAAACTTAGAAAATGGCTATAATAAAAGGTTGTGTTACTATATATTTATTGCTAGAATAAAAAGTTGTTTTACTATGCATTTTCTGAAGAATATGAAGTCTGAAATTCAAATGCCTGTCAATTTTACTTCTGACTGAACAAAAACAATTTTCAGCAGAGGCCCAGGGAGAAATACTGTAGACACATGTATTTGTAAAATGGCAGGACACCGGAGCAAATCCACACAAACACAGGGATAAGATGCAGACTCCACACAGAAGGCACTCCAGCCAAGAATCAAACCAGAAAACCTATAGCTGTGAGGCAATAATATTGCCACTGCACCATCAAATATGAAAGGAATTAAACATTCAGAAACCTGAAGTCTGAAATTCAAATGCCTGTCAATTTTATTTAACATTTGTTAATCAGGACAGTCTGACTAGGAACAAAAAAAATATTTTCAGCAGAGGCCCAGGAAGAAATAATGCAGACATGTCTTTGTAACATGGGAGGACACAAAAGCAAACCCACACAAACACAGGGAGAAGATACAGACCCAACAAAGATGGCACCCCAGCCAAGAATCAAACCTGAGAACCTGCAGCTGGGAGGGAACAATGCTACCACTACACCATCAAATATCAAGCACTGCAGCATTTACAAACCACAGATATTATGAGGAACAGATCAGATAAAATATGAGGCAAAAATCTGCAATTTTTTTACAAATGGTGGTGGGTAGGGAATTCACCTCTTTAACACCTGCATACAAGGTACAGGGTTCAAGCCTGAGGTATTCCCTACCACACCTCCATGAGTCTAACCACCAGTATATTGCACCTGGGGCATTTACACACAGACACACACACACACAAACACACGCACACACATACAGGGACACACTTACCTGTAGCATAAATCCAAATCCTCCGCGCACACACACATACATGTAGCATAAATCCAAATCATCCGCGCACATCCCCGTCGCGAGGATCTTCCCCCGACGAGACTGCAGCAAACTCCAATCCACACCAGACTCTGCCCGACGAGACTGCAGCAAATTCCAGACTGCTGACATTGCAGTCCGACCCCGTCTATGCAGTTTAAAACCGCACAGACTTCTGGAAGCTCCGTTCTTCATGCTTCCCAGTCAGGACTGCTGCTGAGACAATCTGTGCATGCTCCTCCAGACTGTCTCAGCAGCAGTCCGGACTAGTGCGCATGCGCAAAAGTCCGCGATTTTTAAAAAAAAATTTTTATTTTTATTTCTTTATTTTAAGTTGAGGGGGCTGCAGTCCAGCAGTCCAATAGCACGGGCCACCCCTGGTTTTATATAGTTGACAGGTAAGCCCTCAGACTTTCATGCTTTGAAATCAACTCATTTTATTAAAAGTGCTTTAGCGACACTTTTATACATTGTTTTATGTGTCAACTTATATATATGCATATATTCTTTAAGCAGATTTAAGTGTGTTTTTTAATATATTTTTATATTTTCATAGATCTTATTTTTTGAGATTATTTTTTCATAAGCACTTTTATTGTTTCATACATAATTGTATTATATAGTTATTTATATGAATTTAATTATGTGTTCACTAGCAAAGTAACCATTTTTTATGTGATGAACCTCTTTAAATGAATTGTTAACACAGTGATTGGCAAGTCAGTTAATGAGTTGACGTTTAAAATGTTGGATTTTTGATGTTTTGTTAACAGTCTGAGGAAGCATTTTGATAAATGTGAAAGCTCTAACTGTTCATGTTGAACCCAATTGTTTTTACATTTTTTCCTCATGTCAATGTTTTAGTTTAATAAACGGTTCGCTTTTATTTGCCTTGATGTGCCTCAAGATGTTTTAGTGTACTATGTGCATCCAACATAGGTAGCCCTGCAGCACCACCCTCAATACTGGCACACCCACAAGGTAAGTCACTCAACCTACCAATTGCCGAATGGAGTAGTATGTGTTGTTACCTGTATCTATGGTATGGATGTGAGCATGCAAGGGAATCGGGTGGCTGAATGGTATGCCAGCAGATAGTAGACACCTATAGTGGCATCATGAGATCTGTAACAAATACTGGTGTCACCATAGTAGCCAGTACTACACAGGGTGACAAAACCCACTGCAGGAAATGTGCTGGGCCACATGTGTTTCCATATGACTCACACATGCCAGTCAGGGAGGTTTACATACCCAACAACAGTCTCAGCCAGCAGGGCAGGTGCAGACAAACACAAAGACTGTGTTATGGCCTCTGAATGATGCCTATGGGTAACCTTCCCCCTCAGGCCTACACAGACAGACAACAGCAGGTCAGGCAGTGGGATGTTAGTTCTGAAGGGTAAGAAGTCAGAAACTAATATGTAGGTCAATCAAACATAAGACCTGTAGTACACTGATATGCCTCTTGTCAGCATGATAGGTTGGAATGCAGAATGAAATGGAATACCTGACATATCAGTACAGTCATAGAAAATGTGTACAAGTGCCAGGTGTGCCCCCGATCCTATGTAGAAATGTAGAAATAGTCAGGTGTGCCACCCCCAATCCTGTTTAGAAATGTAGAAACAGTCAGGTGTGCCCCCCCAATCCTGTGTAGAAATGTAGAAACAGTCAGGTGTGCCTCCCCAATCCTGTGTAGAAATGTAGAAACAGTCAGGTGTGCCCCCCAATCCTATGTAGAAATGTAGTAACAGTCAGGTGTGCCCCCCACTCCTATGTAGACACATAGAATCAGTCAGATGTGCCCCTTCCCCCAATCCAGCGTAGAAATGTAGTAACAGTCAGGTGTGCCCCCACCCAACCTCTGTGTAGAAATGTAGAAACAGAGAGTTGTGCCCCCACCCCCAATCCTGCATAGAAATGTAGTAACAGTCAGGTGTGCCCCCTCCCCCGATCCTATGTAGAAATGTAGAAATAGTCAGGTGTGCCACCCCCAATCCTGTTTAGAAATGTAGAAACAATCAGGTGTGCCCCCCAATCCTGTGTAGAAATGTAGAAACAGTCAGGTGTGCCCCCCCAATCCTGTGTAGAAATGTAGAAACAGTCAGGTGTGCCCCCCAATCCTATGTAGAAATGTAGTAACAGTCAGGTGTGCCCCCCACTCCTATGTAGACACATAGAAACAGTCAGATGTGCCCCTCCCCCCAATCCAGCATAGAAATGTAGTAACAGTCAGGTGTGCCCCCACCCAACCTCTGTGTAGAAATGTAGAAACAGAGAGTTGTGCCCCCTCCCCCAATCCTGCGTAGAAATGTAGTAACAGTCAGTTGTGCCCCCTCCCCCAATCCTGTGTAGAAATGTAGAAACAGTCAGGTGTGCTCCCACCAACTCTACTTAGAAATGTAGTAACAGTCAGATGTGCCCCCCAAACCTATTTAGAAATGTAGCAACAGTCTGGTGTGCTCCCCCAAATCTGATGTACACACGTCGTAACAGTCAGATGTGCCCCCCCCATAACCCTCTGTAGAAATGTAGTAGCATGTATGTGTAGGTATAATACCAGTGGAGCACAGATGCCCATAGGAGGCCAAGGTAGCAGGATAGATTGTAGCATTTGCACAATATGCAGGTATGTGTGTGTTAGGTTGGTGTGTGTTTCATATTGTGTGAGATTGGTCAGTATATATGCATGTTGAGGTAAGACCTGGTGGCCATTGCCCACTACTGATGACAGGGCCACGTCCTCACAACTGCAGTGCCAAAGACAATTCCCACCAGTATAACACATGCTAGCAGTAAGCCATTGTAAATGTATGGTGGTAATATATGTCACCATCTGAAATATTGACATGCCATGGCTGTTGGGCTAGATATAAAAGCAGTACATAGGGGAAAGTACCCCCAGACATACAGTATATATTTTGTAACTGTGGAATGGACATACCTTTGGAATTGTACATACAAGTATGCATCACATTATCTGGTCCTGTAGTAGGGGATACCAGTGTTGTCTGCCCGAACACTTGCAGATCACAAAGGAGGTAGGACTGATGTATTGGGAAACAGCTGATGTACCTGCACATGCCAGCATAACTGGAATACCCCATGCATATATGTGTGTCAAATGCAAGTAGTGTCCATAGCACACATGCACCCAGCTCACCCAAACACCACCCACAGGTACTTCTCTGGTCATATCCCTGCTGTGGGGAAAGGGTACAATATGACCCCCACCTGTATATGGCAGTAGCAAATGAATGCAGCATGCAGTACAGGGGTCCCATGAAGGTGTGTCCCTAGCCCTCAGTAACACTCTGCCAGCATCCATACCACCTGATCAAAACTGAAAGAAGGTATTGGCATGAACACCTAG
Source organism: Protopterus annectens (assembly GCF_019279795.1). Classification (NCBI taxonomy): domain Eukaryota; kingdom Metazoa; phylum Chordata; order Ceratodontiformes; family Protopteridae; genus Protopterus; species Protopterus annectens. The sequence continues at coordinate 333,984,010 of NC_056727.1, read as the reverse complement.
CACACCTACCCTGTAACCCCAGGGGAATATACTGTATGGCGGTCTGAGATCATAGGACTGACAGAATGCAACAGCCTGCCATATCTGACCCACATTAACACCTAATGGCCCACAGGCATCTGCCAAAGACCTGTGTCTCACACATACTGCCAATGCATGTTATGTCATGGACACCCAAATAACAACATAACACACTCTACATAAGCCATATGCAAGGCCATGTAGACATACCACAGTAACATGTCCACCATGTCCCACTGCATGAACTGTGGACCAACACCAAACCACAGCTGTGATGAGGTGATAACCTTAAGGAAAATATCAGAGAATGTATGCATAATGTAGGAAACAGGATAGAATAACAGAGGGGGGTGGGAGCATAGGCAGCATGGAATGTGCAAGGTTCAACACAAAGCTGTGTGCACACACTATTCCCCCTCCAAACACATAAATTGGTGGCTGCATTCCTGCCCATACACCACAATAGGGGTAATGTCCTGACTCATGGCCCCTGCCTCTCGGTAACCTTTGAGAATCTGTACAGCTGTGAGGTATTGCCACAGCAAGATAAGACCATACTGTTATGTCGATGAATGTACAAGTATGGGATCCTCTGCCAGCACTGTAACAAGGTGCTGAACTGGATACACAGACTCAACAGCAAGTGTCTGCAGCTCCCCCTCCAGAATGGCATAACTTACCATGAATATGTAGGTGTCTCCTCACAATGCCGGACACAGATGCAGTCACCTTTGTCCTCCAAGACATCACTGTGAGCAAGAATGTCTACCTGACAGTACATGAGGACAGAAAACATCACAGTGTATAACAGTACACGTCTGAATATCTCTGCTAACAGCAGTATCATGCTGAAGCAGCACCGACACAATCACCTACAGTACACACTATTCCCTGCGCAATTTCTCCTCATATTGCAAAATGATTGATGGATACCTTTCAGAAGTGGTTTACCACTGGTAGGTGTAGAACACAAAGGTCTGCACTGGAGTACAAACTACCTGGAATCGATAGACTCATTCAATATAGAAGGGCGTACTGGGCATGCTCACACACAGAGAAATGAAGGCAATATCAGAGAAATGAAGGCAATGTCAGACAACTACATACTGAAAGGTCATACTGGGCATGCTCACACACTTAAACAAATGGAGCCCATGTCTGCAAACAACAGTAGACCATACATATCTGGCAGTTGCAGATGTTAGTGCATACACTCCTCTGTATGCACCACTCATGCTTTACACACACAGTGGATAGGAATACAGACATATATCCAAGGACAAGACACTATAATAAGCCAAAAGTAGATGTAGATAGATGTGTGGAACAGAGTGACTGTGGCAAGGAGCCATCCATTATGAGGCCTGTCCCACCCAGCACAGAGCCAAATGGCTACAACCACATGAGGTGTAAATGTCACTCAATGTAGACATTAGCCACCAGTATTCATCAGCATTACAGACTATGTGGTGCAAGTGCTAGCTATGCAACATGACTGTACAAGGAAGTAGTCATCTAACAGCTGTATACATGTACCTGCGGAATATAACCCTGCATGTGCCTGCATGTGGTGTGTCAACCTCTAGATGACTGGGTTAAGGCCCATGCACACACAGTACCCTTCCTATAGCCCTACTATGATAAGCCTGCTGAGATCATCCACTTTTAAATACACCTTTGGGAAAGTTGCAGCCCAGTAATCTCTGTGGTGCATCCTGTAACTGCTGTAGTGTGATAAACTAGTTAGGTAAAAGTTCTAATCCCAGATGTGGCAACTGTGTGTGTCTCTGTCTGTGTAGAGAGCAATGCTTCTTAGGCTGGTCACACTCACTACAATTCAAATGTCTTACTTTGGTAAGGCTGCTGATATCATTCACTGTGAAATACACCTTTGGGAAAAGTGTAGCCCAGTAATCTCTGTGGCGTGTCCTATAACTGTATACTGTTGTAGTGTGATGCTTAGTTAGATAGGAGTTTTAATCCCAGACGTGGCAATTGTGTGTGTGTCTCTGTCTGGGTAGAGAGCAGTGCTTTTTAGGCTGGTCACACTCACTACAATTCAAATGCAATACTTTGGCAAGGCTGCTGATGTCATTCACTGGGAAATACACCCTTGGGAAAGGTGCAGTGCCATAATCTCCATGGCATGTCCTATAACTGCATACTGCTGTAGTGTGATAAACTAGTTAGGTAGGACTTCTACTCCCAGACATGGCAACTGCATGTGTGTGTGTGTGTGTGTGTGTGTGTGTGTGTGTGTGTGTGTGTGTGTGTGTGTGTGTGTGTGTGTGTGTGTGTGCCCCTGTCTGTGTAGGGAGCAATGCATTTTAGGCTAGTCACACTCACTACAATTCAAATATCATTCACTATGAAATACACCTTTGGGAACAATGTAGCCCAGTAATCTCCATGGCGCGTCCTATAACTGTGTACTGCTGTAGTGTGATAAACTAGTTAGGTAGGAGTTCTAATCCAAACCATGGTGTATGTGTGTGTCTCTGCCTGTGTATAGAGCACTGCTTTTTAGGCTACTCACGCTCACTACAATTCAAATGTCCTACTTTGGTAAGGCTGCTGATGTCATTCACTGGGAAATACACCTTTGGGGAAGGAATACTCCAGTAATCCTCATGGTGTGTCCTTTAACAGTGTAATGCTGTAGCATGATATCAAGCTCTGGTAGGGCTTCTATTCCCACACATGGCAGTGTGGATAATTTTGTGTGTGTTTCTATGTCTGTGTAGGGAGCAATGCTTTTTAAGCTAGTCGCACTTACTAAATTCAAATGCTTTACTTTGGCAAGCGTGCTGATGTCATTTACTGTGACATACACCTTTGGGGAAGGATTACTCCTATAATCTCTGTAGCGTGTCCTATAACAGCATAATGCTGTACTGTGATATAGAACTTTGGTAGGGGTTCTGTTCCCACATTTGGCAGGTGTGGGTGTTTGTGTGTTTCTATGTTTGTGTAGAGAGCGATGCTTTTTAGGCTAGTCATACTCATTACAATTCAAATGCCCTACTTCGGCAAGCCTGCTGATGTCATTCACTGTGAAATAAACCTTTGGGGAAGAAGTACTCCAGTCATCTCCATGGCACGTTCTATAACTGAGTAGTGCTGTAGTATAATAAACTAGTTAGGAAGAAGTTCTAAATCCAGACATGGTGTGTGTGTGTGTCTGTGTTTGTCATTCATATCCTATGTGGAGGTGGCTGTGAGTGTGTAACAACTGGACTCATTGTAGAGCGGGTTTTGTAAATTTCTTATATGGTGGCCCTAGTATATGTCACAATGTCCACCTTACAGGGATAACAGATGTGAAGTAGCTGAGAGGCTGGGGTGCAAATCCATACCCCTACATGTGACATCAAGGCCTGGTGGACAAGGTTAGTAACCCTTATATTACCCAGAGAACACTCTCAACCCATGTCTCATACACACACAAACACACTTGCCTAGGCAACAACCGGTATATTGGTAGTACCCTGCATATTGCCCACCAATAGTAACCATGGTGTGATTGCAGTGGGCTACAGAGGGCATGGTACCCTGTCCATCAGTCAAATAGGCACATACATGCAGACAGTGCACCTTCCCTATGTAGCCCACTGGACACCTGCAACACCTGTGGTGCCATCAAATGTGACCCACAAAGGACATACCATGCCTTAAACACATGCCCTGTATGGACAGATGCCACTGACACCAGGGAATACCTGTATCATGCTATCAATGTAGGTGCAGGGTCACCCTGATGTCCATTACCAGTTCCTGCCACATGAGGCCAGGACTGGCACATCTGATGATAACAATCTGTGTACACAACATAGGCCAGACAACCCAGGTACAGTTCCACATGTCACTGTACATGGATGTGACATGTGTGCACATTCCACACACCGTCCATGTCATTGACTAAGGAACACATACATGGCAAGCAATGCACAGCAATGGCCACACACAATAATTACCTAGGTGACTGGATGGTGAATACAATACCCACCTGTGTGGGCCAATCCAGACCCTACACCCCTGAGCCACACTGCAGAACATTGTCATGTTGCCTGATGCCAAAGTATACCCATCACCTAGCCTTGTATAGCTGTCTGGCACAGTCAACCACTACACACCCGTGAAGCAATGCACCCATGCATGTCAGTGCTGGCACCCTGTGTCTGTGTGTGTGTGGTGTATGAAGCCTATGACCACATTCACACTCACTACAACCCCCATTGGCATACTGAAGCATGCTGTCTGATGTCAGACACCTCCACATACCCTTTGCCTGTATAACCTCCAAATAAACCCTGTGGTGCATGTGATACCTGCACAGTACTGTATTGTGGCAGTCAAACTAGTGAGGGGTTGTGTTCCTGCCTCTGCCAAGTGTGTCAATGTGTGTAGGTCCCTGAGAGAGTGTGGCTGTGTTGACACTGACACCTGTTCATGCGGACAGGCATGTATACTACACCTACCGTATAGCTAACATATCCCTGTTGCAGATGTCACTCACCATCAAATATATGTTTGGAGGGTTCCTCAACATGTAACCTATGTGGTGCATCCAATAACTGCATAGACATGTAATAGCAATACATAGTCAGGGGTTTAGTACCCTGTACTGGTAGGTGTGTGACACCAACATGCTTAAGTTTTACTCTCCCACCCCTCCCCTCCCTGACTTATCTTTGCATCTGTCTGCCTCTTTCACTCCCTCTCTGGTGGATGTGAAGACTTACACCTGCTTTGCTTAAGCAGCAGCATGTGTATTGTAAGTGATGCTCATGATCAGCGGATGCCCTCTGCATGAATTGCAGCCCTCCTCTAGCTGATTGCATGCGGAACAGCTGTGGTAACATTCCTATAACCAATTGCATGGAAACACAGTCCAATATCTAGGAACATAATGTTGGTGTTGGGCCTTTTCACTCATGTGAGCAGGACCTAGATCTGTTGTTTAGCAAACAGCATCACAGATGGATTGGGGATTTACCTCTAACAACATACACTGTGGAAACAGGTCAACACACAGGAAGAGAATGTGCCTGACATGACTACAGAATTTAAGTGCTGCTATACTGCATTTGGAGTAATGTTGGTTTAACAGGGTGTGGGTGGTTATGGCTGTCCTACATGTTTCAATACTTGTCATGCCAGTGATATGTTTATGAGGAAACCCCCATCTGTATTGTCATCTGCAGACTTGGCAGTGTGTCATGCCTTCTGTTTTTCTGTTACCCACAGAACACCTATCTGTGAACTGCAGAAGCATAGTGTGAGGATTGCAGTGAGTACATGGTGACAGCCATGAGAGTTAGTGACTTCATATCCCTCATAGGGCATATGTTGCAACAAACCCTGTTACAACAGTAAATGTATGAGGTTATAACAGCAACATGTTAATATTGGCCCTTTGTTTGTGCAACCAGCCACAATTCTGTCAACCTTTGTAAATATGTCATGCAGTAAGAGGTGCATATGTTTTGTACACCATATTTATTGACATTATATCTGATAACAAGCCAGTGAGATATCAGACTGCTGCACATGTTATGTATAGTAGGGGTTATATTTGAGGACATAACCTGGGCATTCTGTGGTTGTGTGTAGAATACTGAGGTCTGTGTACTTATTGTGATTGTCGACACTGTGTGTATTGTGAATATGCACCTTGGCCTGTGTACAGACTGTGGTAGATGTCATTGTTCTTGGTCCTGTTCTATCTGATGTTACATGCTGCTCCACTGCATGTTACATACACATGTCCCATACCACAGACAGGCATCGGACGACACTGTGTAGTGGCCCAGTATATGTAGGGTTAGTGTGTGAGTGGCACATATGAGGGCAGTGTTGATCAGATAGTCCATATACCGTAATATTTTGCTAGCTTAACATATGTGGCTGTATTCACATTGGTTGTGCACATTCACACAGGTGTCTTTTACTATGTGCAGTGACATGCCTGTAGAGCCTGCTATATATGCAGGTACATGTGTATTCCCCCATAGGAAATGTAGGCCAGTGTTGTGACAGTCTGCTTGTAGCCTGCACAGTACTTTGTTACATGCCTAGCAGCTTAGTGTACATACCCATGAGATGTTATGTCCAGACACTTGTCAAATGTACTGCTGCTGGGCCACCATAGCAGTCATGTATGTATGTCAGACAAAGCTGTGGGATGCTGTACTGACATATGTCACTAAATAGTGGGTAGTATGTGACCATGTCACCTCTGCCCAGTTGTTATTATGTGTCAGGACAGACAGGGGTGTGTGAATGCATAACCTAAGGGGGAAAATGTATACCAGTATTTACGTGATATACCCACCTACGCAGCTGTTAACATTCACATTGTCAGGCTTGGGCCACATGTCTTGCACTAAGGGGTTCTTTGTATACTTCTGCACTGACCAGAGTGTGTCAGACTGTGCACATATATTGGCCATATCTCTGCTGTAGTCCATAGGATCATTAATGTGCTAGCAGTGGTACTGTACTATGATGTCCTTAGGATGTCTGTCAGTAGCCAATGGCACACATGTTAAAAGCAGATGTGACCTCCCACACACAACATGTCTGTGAAGACAATCCCTATTACAGTAGCAATAATCTACAAATATACCTGCAATACATACCTGGCATCCCCTTGCACTAAGAGGGTGGGACTATTGAGGCTGAGATAGGGCTCCACTCCATGTTCAGGACATATGGTGAACATATATGTATATATAATTATTCATATATCTATATAGATATATATACACATAGACATATTGACATACATTGATGGATATGGATATGTATATATATATATATATATATATATATATATATATATATATATATATACACATACATACATATAAACACTCAGATATACACATATACAGAACAATATATGTCTACAAATATACAAATAGAGATACATATGCACATGTACGTATGGATATCTACATATATATTGATAGTAATATGTATATCAGAATAGGTATGTATGCACATATAGTTATAGATATCTACATATATATCCACATAAATAAGCATATCTGTACACATAGGATGTGCATACATATTTATATATATATATATATATATATATATATATATATATATATATATATATATATATATATAACAAAAATAGAACAAAAACAGAATAAATGACTCCTGTAATCAAAGACGAAGCATAAAAATAAAATAAAACAGATGATAGGAGTCAAACACGGCTGAGGCAATCAACTGTCCCTTTGTAGAAATACTCTGTGCATATAAATCCTCTGGAATAAACTGCAGCGTTAAAATCAGAAATAATTTATTAAAAGACAGAACGTTTAAGCTTTCACCTTAGATGGCTTCTTCAAACTCAGAATACAAAAATACAAAAACCCTGACAGTTTAAATAGTCAAAAGAGCGGAAAATTCAAATAATCAAACAATCAGCAGCAATAATTAGATGTAATAAAATGAAACAACACAATCACTCTCTTAAAGGAAAAACATGGTAGCAACTAACTGCATAGTTGATTAGGCTCTAATAATGACTACATATACACATAAAGAACTGTATATTTATGCATAAACTTTCAGTTTCTTCATTTTCAAAAAAGGTTTAACAGAGAGCGTAGTATTAAGGCCTGGTGGAATGTCAGATCTAAACCTTAATATCCAAATGTTCTCCCTGCTTGCTGTGTGGTTCCTGATATCCCCTCCCCTAGCATTGACATGTACCTGCTCAATAATCTTAAACTTGAATATGTGGTTAATACCGCACTCCATGACATGTCTGGCCTGGGCATTGGTCTTCTGTAACATCCTAATGCCGTAAAGGTGCTCACGTAGCTGGTCCTTCAAGCGTCTATTGGTCTTGCCAACATAGAATGACCCACAATGTTGGCAAACGGCCAGATAGACCACATTGCAAGTTAAACAGTCACCATTCACTTTAAAATGGTAATTGTATCTGGTAACCGGATGTATGAAATTGTTGGTGGAATCAATAAAATGACAAAAGTTACATGAGCCACAGGGATGGGTGCCATGATGTAAAATACTGGGAATTGGTTCAGGCTGCCCTTTATCACAGAGTATCCTTTTCAAATTATTTTTGTTTTTATATCTAAAACATGGTGTATCACCTAAAATCTCCTTAATGTGTGGATCTACCATTAAAACATTTTTGAAAATGAAGAAACTGAAAGTTTATGCATAAATATACAGTTCTTTATGTGTATATGTAGTCATTATTAGAGCCTAATCAACTATGCAGTTAGTTGCTACCATGTTTTTTCCTTTAAGAGAGTGATTGTGTTGTTTCATTTTATTACATCTAATTATTGCTGCTGATTGTTTGATTATTTGAATTTCCCACTCTTTTGACTATTTAAACTGTCAGGGTTTTTGTATTTTTGTATTCTGAGTCTGAAGAAGCCATCTAAGGTGAAAGCGCTAACTCGTTCTGTCTTTTAATAAATTATTTCTGATTTTAACGCTGCAGTTTATTCCAGAGGATTTATATGCACAGAGTATTTCTACAAAGGGACAGTTGATTGCCTCAGCCGAGTTTGACTCCTAATCATCTGTTTTATTTTATATATATATATATATATATATATATATATATATATATAAATATATATATATATATATATATATATATATATATATATATATGTGTACATATGAAGATATGTACACATAGCCATCTATATGTTGCACTATACACATGTGTATACAAACAAATGTATGAGTATATATGTGTATGTACATGTAGGCATATATTGACCTATTATATGTATATATCCATATTCCTGTCATGTGTATACCTCACATTTGTGTATACCCTCCCAGATGTATCTCACCATATGTATCTGATATGTGTACATTATGATAAAACAACATATGTGATGCAACAGTCATATTAATAACAATTACTACACATTTGTGGAAGTAAAGACAATTGCTCAATACTACTCAATATGTGTATTGACAGATATATTGGTAAAACAACAGCTGTTTTCACAGTGGTCATGGCGTAGTGGTTAAGTGTTGTGACTATAGTGTATATGGTCCTGAGTTCAAGTCTGGCAAGGGTTGTTCATTTTGTTGCTGGGTAGAACATGGGCTGTTGGATACAGAGTGATTAAGGCACCTTTAAGCAGTTCAAAACAGGTTTGCACAGAGGTAAGTGCTGCTAATTTCTGGTTACAGTTTCTTATACTCAGTTACCTTCTAAATTGCTTAACCTGTGTAGGCATTGCTTACCCCCTTGCAAACAGGCTTAAAAGTGCTAATGTTTTTAGAGAAAAGAAAAAAAGGATTGATAGGAAAGTGGTGAAAAAAGGGGTACAAAGAGGGAAAGACAGTGGGGAAAATAGCTAGGGATGTGCAGGAGGGTGTAGGGAAGGTCCATAGCTGCCCATTTCTTGTACAGCAATAGCTGTGCATATACACTGTATTTGCAGGTTGGGTTGGACACTCAAAACCCTGTGAGAGGGGTAAGGACAACAATAATATGTTGTGATGCCAATTAGACCAGATTACATGTGTCCAGTAGACACGTGTGTGAAATGGACAGCTATGTATGGGGCGATATATATTTTGGGAACAGATTGCCCTTTTTTATTTCAGGTGAGAGTGAGATGTTGGGGAGCGATAGTAGGTAACGTTGGGGAGGGATAGTCGGTACATTTGGGGAGGTAGGTTGGGTAGGTTAACAGACAAGACAAACAAGACGTATACAGGGGCAGTATATGACACATGTGGGGGATAAATACCTTGATGGGGAGGGGTGTTGGGAAATCGAAAGCCCATGAGCCCCCTGGTGGAAACAGTGGGACTGAGATTTCCACTCATGGGCAGTCACTACTGCACCTTAACAGCCCCAAAGGTGGCTGCGCTAGGGGCTGAGTTGGAGAGCCAGACCGACCTTCTTGTCACTACATACAGTCTTGAGCTGGCGTAGAAGATCTCCAAACTGCCGATCGAGTTCTCTACACACCATGACCTGGACCTGGCGATGGGTGACACCTTCCTGTCTGTGCCTGCTCCCAGGGGGGGGTGAACCCCATCCCCTAAGGCAGTTCCACCCGAAGGTGGTGCAGGACCAATGAACGAGGAGGTCCCTGGTTGGGCCCCAGACATGCTGGTACCCAGTGCCACGGCCAGCTGAAGTGGGACAGGTGGGTCCGCTAGGACCTGCATTCCCACACGTGCTATAGTGTTTATGGTGTATTGACATACGTGGGTTAGTAATTGTCAACACATTCCAGGGTTAGGTATAACAGCATGCATAGATATTCCCATTAACCCAGACACCAGATACGGAACAGTTGCATAGCAAATGGAACACATGCATATATGGGACCACAGTGGTAATAACAGCATGCAGGTACATTGATGGCACCATGCCAACAATGTTGGAATATGTCAACAAAGCACATGCATAGAAACAGATTTAAATAATTATCAACGTATAGGACATATGTCCCAACATAACAGTGAAGTCATCACATACCAGTTTATGTGGGTATTTAGTTTATTATTGGAGATATGGTGGTGGGGAGAGAAAGATGTCAATTTACAACTAGTCTATTCCTGTAGTTCACATTACTTTCCTAGTCAGTGCTGTTATCTGTACCTTACAAGTATTAGTACACTACCAGTGATATGACTGTCATCATCTTTATACATGAACTGGTTTTACCTGCAGTATACACCTCTTACCTGATATACCTGTGGAGGAAATGTTTAACACTAACTAACTGTTTCTACACATACTCCCAGATTCCAGGTTGATGTTGTGCACATACCTGTCAATCTCTTTCTGCACAGACTCTTGCCATGTCTTGACCACATGCAGGTGAACCGGGACATATCTAGACTAGTGCCCTCTTCAACCTTTACTGACTTACAACACTCTTATACAGGATTTCCTACACAGTTATATTATGCAGCACAGTGTGGGTGACAGTGATCAGTGATACCTTATTATTCAGAGCAACTGCAATACTCACAATTCCATACAATACCAGAGTAAACAGTACAAGCACAGGGTATCAAGCTTTTATTTCTTGGCACAGTGTTCGTATCTGATGTACCTGTGGGAGCAATGTTTGTTAACACTACCTGAATGTTGCCACACAAAGTAGCAGATTTCACATTAGTATTATGCACATACATCTCACTCTGTTATTGTGCACATTCTGGTCACAGCTTGACAACATTGGGGTGTAGATAGGACATACTTGGCTTATTACTCTCATAACAGTTTTGGGAGTTGCTAGAGTAATAGGTTTGTTCTCATAGATGTGTGGCAATTACTTGTATTCCCTGTTTGCTGCTTAAACATCTGGGATCATCCCACTGACTTCCCAGGGAGACAGGGTGACAAGCAGCAGATATGGGCCCATATACTGGACATTCTGGTCTTATCTGTACAGTTGTGGGGTAGGATTCTGTATGCAGCCTACTTCCACTCCCAGGATTCAGGCTGTGTCTGCTGAAACTAACACACTGTCTATCACAGTTGTGAGTTCTATATAGATATTGCTGTATATCTCCTATCTGCTTTCTGTCTTATAATTATCCTGTAAATCCCACAAGCAACACAAACTGCAGCAAAACAAATTCGGAAGCCAAACAGTCTCGCACACCTGAAAAGATCCTTAACACAAATTTATTGACAAAAATAAGTTAGCGTTTTCGCTTCTCTGTAAGCGGAAGCTTCATCAGAGTAAACAAAATGTTCAGTAAGGCGCCAAAACTTACTGAGCATTTAAATACATTGTAAACATCACTTATTACATCACTTCCTGAGGACGTGTAATCAGTACTTTATAACAAAAAATGTAGATAAATGTTCTATGCATATAATAAATAACTATGCAAAAAACTATAGAAAAGACACGTCTAACCCTTATCCTTACTAAAAATGTATTAATCATTATGAAAATACAAAAAAGTATGTGTAAGAAATGTGTAAAACATTAAATATGTATACATATATGTATATAAACTATAAAACCATATGTTCTTACAGGAAAAAGTGTGACGCCTTTTGATACTTTTTCATCAAGGCTCCTGTATAGAAACATATAGGTAAAGTTAAAACTACGTAAAATGGACTAAAATAAAATTGATACCAATTTTGGTGCCAGTGTGGCCAACATGGTTATGGCCTACTGGGAGAAATGTTACATTTTGGACAATCCTGATTGGAAACAGCACATTTGTTACTATACCAGGTTTTTAGATGATGTGTTTATCTTGTTCAAAGGAGACCAACAGGTTGTTCAAGAATTTATTGATTACATTAATCACACAACAAATTTTCTTAAATTTACACACCACGTTTCTGGTGAAGAGATTGATTATTTGGACGTGAAACTTATTAAAGATAGACTAAATTCCAAATTTCAGTCAAAAATTTTTAGGAAAGAAACATATGTCAATTCCTTTCTTCACTACACGAGCTCTCACCCTCATAAACAGAAGAGGGCAATTGTCAAAGGACAATTAGTAAGAGCTGTGAAAATGTGCAGTGATCTGAATGACTTTTTAGCTGAGTGTGCTCTGTTAAAAAACATGTTTATTAACAGAGGTTATCCTGAGGCACTTGTTGAGGAGCTCATTGATGAAGTAAAAAGTAAAAGGAGTATCGTTTTTTATAAACCCCTGCTTCACTTTGATGTCTTGGTTTTGTCCGACATTTTTACTGGTATGGCGGATATGAGTGTTTCAGAGAATATCGAGACCAATGTCAATTCCATACCGCCACCTTTGAGTTTTATTACTACATTTAATAGTAATTCTAAACAAATTACAGGAATTATCCAAAAAAACTGGTACTTTATTTCCAACAATTCTTTTTTGGTTGAGAAATTAGGTCAAAAACCCCGAATAGTTTATAAGAGGGGAACAAATATCAAAGAACTGTTACAATATGATCCTGGGTCAAACCAGTTCTGTAGGCTTAAAGGTTCTTTTTCTTGCGGATTGTGTAACCTGTGCAAAACCATCCACACCGGTAACACTTTCTGTATAAGGGGTGTAAAATATGATATCACATCCAAGATAAATTGTGAAACTAAGTCAGTTATTTACATAGCATTCTGTGTTTGTTGCCCTAGTTTTTATGTCGGTAAAACCGACAGAAAACTTAGAGAACGGGTGTACCAACACTGTTATGCAATAAAGAACTGTAAAAACGAAAATGCCTTGGCCAAACATATAACTAAAAATCCGGGACATAGTTTCCAATTCATGGGCATTGATAACATAATGCCATCTATCCGGGGTGGACCTACATCTTTGCTACTGGAGAACCGGGAATTGGAGTGGCAACTCAGATTAGATGCCTTCAGTTCCCCGGGTTTAAATGAGACTTGCAACATTGCCCCTGTGTTAAAATATAGAGCTTACCTCAGGCGGTAATTTCTACTATTTTATATAGTACCCCACTAGACATTTACTGCTTCTAGATTTGGTGTACACTTTATCTTCAAATAGTTTCCCATTTTAATGATGTTAATCGACTGAATCTTTAGTAGGTCGATTTTTATCTGATTTTCACTTTCAGTCCAGCTCCTTTCGTATCAATTTTATTTTAGTCCATTTTACGTAGTTTTAACTTTACCTATATGTTTCTATACAGGAGCCTTGATGAAAAAGTATCAAAAGGCGTCACACTTTTCCCTGTAAGAACATATGGTTTTATAGTTTATATACATATATGTATACATATTTAATGTTTTACACATTTCTTACACATACTTTTTTGTATTTTCATAATGATTAATACATTTTTAGTAAGGATAAGGGTTAGACGTGTCTTTTCTATAGGTTTTTGCATAGTTATTTATTATATGCATAGAACATTTATCTACATTTTTTGTTATAAAGTACTGATTACACGTCCTCAGGAAGTGATGTAATAAGTGATGTTTACAATGTATTTAAATGCTCAGTAAGTTTTGGCGCCTTACTGAACATTTTGTTTACTCTGATGAAGCTTCCGCTTACAGAGAAGCGAAAACGCTAACTTATTTTTGTCAATAAATTTGCGTTAAGGATCTTTTCAGGTGTGCGAGACTGTTTGGCTTCCGAATTTGTTTTGTTATAATTATCCTGTGGTTTTACATTCTGACCTTGTATTACAACACTCTTATACAGGATTTTCTAGACAGTTATATCATGTAGGACAGTGTGGGTGACAGTGATGAGTAATACCTTATTATTCAGAGCAACTGCATCAGTCACAATGCCATACAATACCAAAGTAAACAGTACCAGTACAGGGTATCATTCTTTTATTTCTGGGCACAGTGTTCGTATCTGGCAGACCTGTGGGGGCAATGTTTGTTAGCACTACCTGAATGTTTCCACACACAGTACCAGATTCCACATTACTATTATGCACATACATCTCACTCTGTTACTGTACACACTCTGGTCAAAGCTTGACAACATGGGGGTGTAAATGGGACATACGTGGCTTACTACTCTCATAAGATTTTGGGGAGTTGCTAGTGTGCCAGCTTTGTTCTCATAGATGTGTGTCAATCAGTTGTATTTCCTGTTTGCTGCTTATATGCCTGGGATCATCCCACTGACTTCACAGGGGGACAGGGGGACAGGCAGCAGATATGGTCCACTTTACTGGACATTCTGGACATATCTGTACAGTTGTCGGGTATGATTCTGTATGCAGACTACTACCACTCACAGGATTTGAACCATGGCTGTGTGTGCTAAAAATACAACCATTCATGTCTCAGTTGCATGTGCTATTTGGATTTTGTTGTCTGCCTTTTCAGTGTTTTCTGTCTATGTGTCTCAGTTGTACTAAATGACCTCTGGGGATTACACCAGTTATATACAAACATTCTTACACATTTTATTTATGTTGCACAGTGTGGGTAACAGTACTATTAAGTGATTGCAAATCTACATTACCATATGATACCTGGGTATACACATGCTGTCCAGCAGTTAGACCTTTACTGACAGGCTATTATGCTTTTATTTACATACAAACTATATGAGTCTATTCCTGCCATATTCTCCGGTGTATGCAGTACTTGCCTTAAACAATACAGATTTTATACTGGCAATCACCTAATACTTTTAGATTTATTTCCTATGACAGGACATGCAAGAGTATTACAAACTTGCCTCGCGTCGCAACCTCTCCAGGCAACAGCCATGGGGCTCCTGATTCGCGGCCGGCTCACTTGCCACTGTGAAAGACATAAGAGGAATATTTAGCCATACCTATCCATAATATACAGGAGCTGGCAATTATTACCCCTATAGTGGAGTGATACTTATACATAGCTGGGACAGCCCCTGCCGTCTTATCCTCTTGAATCCACTGATCAAAGAGATCCCCTTATGCTGCTTCAGTTAGGCATAGTGATGCTTGATCTTCTCACCAGTTTGGGGTATGCCAGTGGCACTGGTGAGGTCATGGGCAAGATGGTCCTAGGCTTCTGCCTTATATTGGGAACCCTGATACTCCAGCACTCTCTGCTCGTGATCTTTGACAAGGAGTTCTGCCATGACTCTGGACTCCTGGATGCCCCAGCGCTTTGCCCGGAAGCACACTTCCTCTCCCCATTCTGCCATGGTGCCAGCAAGGGGAAGTTACAACCAGTTATGAGATGTGTTCCTGCCTGTTGGGTTTAAGTAGGGCCAAATTCCTGCACCTTGCCGTGATTGGTCAGTTTTGAAAAGGCTAAGCCATTGGCAAACCTGCTTACCTAAGGTTGGCATTGTTTAAAGGGGTATACCATTGAGTTATCTGGCCTACACATTGCTTACACCTCCTAAGCTGGCCTGTGCAATGTTTAGCATTGCTTAAATTTGACTTTTCGTTATATTTGCTTTTTGGCATTGATTTATTATTCATTACATCATATATATATATATATATATATATATATATATATATATATATATATATATATATCTGGTATCTATGATTCATGTGTACATACACTGTATGGGGTCCTTGTGTTTAGTAGGGGACTTCAACACTCTATTACATTTACACCTCACATCTGGGCGAACGTCAGTACTCCAGTTCACATATTTCTGTTATGTAGTAGGTTATAGAACATATGACTGTATACTGATTCCTTTCACATGTTCAGTTTGATTTTACTATAGTAAAGGTTTGTTCGGTGATAACTCACTCTTATGTACTGCTGTGATGGCTTAATGGTTAACTTCTGTGACTATAGTATATAGGATCCTGGGTTTAAGACCTGCAAAGCTGTTCATTTTGTTGGTGGTCAGAACAGCGACCGTTGGGTACGGAGTGATTAAGGCACTTTTAAGCACTTGTAAGCGGGTGTATGCAGGTTTGCACGAGGGTAAGCAATGGTAACCTTCGGTTACATATGCTTACAGAGAGTTAGCTTCCATATTGCTTAACCTGTATGCGCATTGCTTACCCTCTTGCAAACAGGCTTAAACCTGCTTACTACTGCTTAATAGTGCTTACACTTGCTTACTAGTGCTTATTCCCGCTTACCACTGCACTAATTTACACAATAAGGTGGGGGATTTGGAAGCTGTATGGAGTTATCATTCATTACACATTTTACCTTCCATTTGTATCCATGATTCATGTGTACATATACTGTATGGGGCACATGTGATTATCTGTGGATTTTGCAACATTATGGCACTGACACCTCAAATCTGCATTTAATGCAATACTCCACTTCACAAATATATGTTATTTAGTAGGTTATGCAGCCAAAATATTGGTCATGATGTGATTTGACATGGAAAATGGAATGTGTTGCAATGGGACTCGAACCGGGAATGCCTGCTCATAAAGTGAATGCTCTGCCCACTACACTATTGCTATACTGCTTTGCTTGCATATATCTTCCTTGTTATCCTCTTCAGCCATTTAAGCTGTATTAACCATAGCTAAGCAATGGGCAAACCCGCGCACCTACAGTTAGATTTCATAAGTTTCATAAAAAAATGGTATATTTATATTGTATATTTACTATTGCTGTTGTACATGTAAGGGATGTTGCTGGGGGTATGCAGAAACCTATGAGTGGTCTTGCTCATTCTTTTGGGCTTTCTGATGTTCTTCATTGTGGGGGCATGTATATTCTAAGAGCTCTGCTCTCAGACACATCCCCTGCACTATGACATGCTCTGTGTAAGATTTGGAGCTCAGGCAGCATGCCTTCATTAATATGCATGGTGTGCTGCCATCCTGCTCCTAAATGGTTGCTTCCCTGCAGGACTAAGCTAATCCTGCACAGAAGATTAATAAATCCGGGGGATTGTGTCATTATCCTGAATGTTAATATGCACATATTATCTCTATTTAATACTTGTACTGCTCAAGTCTGCAACATGTATGTAACTACTATTTACTAAATGTTCTTTATGTGTATGTGTATGTGTATTATGAACCTTGGAGCTTTTCTCCCCGGGCCTCTGCTGAAAATGGACATATATCCAGTTGGACTATCCCGGTTAACAAATGTAAAATAAATATAGATATATATACATACATCCTGATACTGGATGTAGATATAATTTTGATTTGTATGCTGATTGTAAGACCCAGGATGTGGTTTATATAGCAACTTGCATGGCATGCAGTTGTTTCTATGTTGGTAAGACCAACAGGACCCTACGTGAACGAGTTTGTGAACATATATATGCGGTCAGTAAAGAAGATGAGAGCAATGCTATAGCCAAACATGTTATCACCTTAGACACTACACATAGTTTTAGATTTACTGTGCTAGAGATAGTAGGTAAAAACAATAGGTTAGGAAATCATAAAAATTACACAGAGCAGAGAGAAGCCAGATGGATCATGAAGTTACAGGCAGATAGGTCATCTGGCTTAAATGATAGGGTTTTTGGCAGCCATAGATCATAAACACTAAAATAGTGATGAAATTATAGGGTTTAAATTGTGATATATTTGTTTTTATATAACTATTTTCATATAATTAGTTTTATATAGTTGACAGGTAAGCCCTCAGACTTTCAGGCTTTGAAATCAACTCATTTTATTAAAAGTGCTTTAGTGACACTTTTATACATTGTTTTATGTGTCAACTTATATATATATGCATATACTCTTTAAGCAGTTTTAAGTGTGTTTTTTAATATATTTTTATATTTTCATAGATCTTATTTTTTGAGATTATTTTTTCATAAGCACTTTTATTGTTTCATACATAGTTGTATTATATAGTTATTTCTATGAATTTAGTTATGTGTTCACTAGCAAAGTAACCATTTTTTATGTGGTGATCCTCCTTAAATTAATTGTTAACACAGTGGCTAGTGAGTTAATGACTTGAGGTTTAAAATGATGGATTTTTGATGTTTTGTTAACAGTCTGAGGAAGCATTTTGATAAATGTGAAAGCACTAACTGTTCATGTTGAACCCAATTGTTTTTACATTTTTTCTTCATGTCAATGTTTTAGTTTAATAAATGGTTTGCTTTTATTTGCTGTGGTGTGCCTCAAGAAGTTTTAGTGTACTATGTGCATCCAACATAGGTAGCCCTGCAGCACCACCCTCAATACTGGCACACCCACAAGGTAAGTCACTCAACCTACTAATTGCCGAATGGAGTAGTATGTGTTGTTACCTGTATCTATGGTATGGATGTGAGCATGAGAGGGAATCGGGTGGCTGAATGGTATGCCAGCAAATAGTAGACACCTATAGTGGCATCATGAGATCTGTAACAAATACTGGTGTCACCATAGTAGCCAGTACTACACAGGGTGACAAAACCCACTGCAGGAAATGTGCTGGGCCACATGTGTGTCCATATAACTCACACATGCCAGTCAGGGAGGTTTATATACCCAACAACAGTCTCAGCCAGCAGGGCAGGTGCAGACAAACACAAACAAAGGCTGTGCTATGGCCTCTGAATGATGCCTATGGGTAACCTTCCCCCTCAGGCCTACACAGACAGACAACAGCAGGTCAGGCAGTGGGATGTTAGTTCTGAAGGGTAGGAAGTCAGAAACTAATATGTAGGTCAATCAAACATAAGACCTGTAGTACACTGATATGCCTCTTATCAGCATGATAGGTTGGAATACAGAATGAAATGGAGTACCTGACATATCAGTACAGTCATAGCAAATGTGTACAAGTGCCAGGTGTGCCCCTATCCTATGTAGAAATGTAGAAATAGTCAAGTGTGCCACCCCAATCCTGTGTAGAAATGTAGAAACAGTCAGGTGTGCCCCCCAATCCTATGTAGAAATGTAACAGTCAGATGTGCCCCCCACTCCTATGTAGACATGTAGAAACAGACAGGTGTGCCCCTTCCCCCAATCCAGTGTAGAAATGTAGTAACAATCAGGTGTGCCCCCACCCAAACTATGTGTAGAAATGTAGAAACAGAGAGTTGTGCCCCCTCCCCAATCCTGCGTAGAAATGTAGTAACAGTCAGGTGTACCCCCCCTCCCCCATTCCTGTGTAGAAATGTAGAAACAGTCAGGTGTGCTCCCCCCAACTCTACTTAGAAATGTAGCAACAGTCAGGTGTGCCCCCCAAACCTATTTAGAAATGTAGCAACAGTCTGGTGTGCTCCCCCAAATCCGATGTACACACGTCGTAACAGTCAGATGTGCCCCCCCCACAACCCTCTGTAGAAATGTAGTAGCACGTATGTGCAGGTATAATACCAGTGGAGCACAGATGCCCAGAGGTGGCCAAGATAGCAGGATAGATTGTAGCATTTGCACAATATGCAGGTATGTGTGTGTTGAGTTGGTGTGTGTGTTCATATTGTGTGAGAGTGGTCAGTATATATGCATGTTGAGGTAAAACCTGGTGGCCATTGCCCACTACTGCTGATGACAGGGCCAAGTCCTCACAACTGCAGTGCCAAAGACAATTCCCACCAGTATAACACATGCTAGCAGTAAGCCATTGTAAATGTATAGTGGTAATATATGTCACCATGTGAAAGATTGACATGGCATGGCTGTTGGGCTAGACATAAAAGCAGTACATAGGGGAAAGTACCCCCAGACATACAGTATATATTTTGTAACTGTGGAATGGACACACCCTTGGAATTGTACATACAGGTATGCATCACATTATCTGGTCCTGTAGTAGCGGATACCGGTGTTGTCTGCCAGAACACTTGCAGATCACAAAGGAGGTAGGACTGATGTATGGGGAAACAGCTGATGTACCCGCACATGCCAGCATAACTGGAATGCCCCATACATATCTGTGTGTCAAATGCAAGTAGTGTCCACAGCACACATGCACCCAGCTCATCCAAACACCACCCACAGGTACCTCTCTGGTCGTATCCCTGCTGTGGGGAAAGGGTACAATATGACACCACTTGTATATGGCAATAGCAAAAGAATGCAGCATGCAGTGCAGGGGTCCCATGCTGGTGTGTCCCTAGCCCTAGGTATCACCCTGCCAGCATCCATACCACCTGATCAAGACTGATAGAAGGTATTGGCATGAACACCTAGCACAACTACCCTGTAACCCCAGGGGAATATACTGTATGGCGGTTTGAGACCATAGGACTGACAGAATGCAACAGCCTGCCACATCTGACATGCATTAACACCTAATGGTCCACAGGCATCTGCCAAAGGCCTGTGTCTCACACATACTGCCAATGCATGTTATGTCATGGACACCCAAATAACAACATAACACACTCTACATAAGCCATATGCAAGGCCATGTAGACAAACCACAGTAACATGTCCACCATGTCCCACTGCATGAACTGTGGACCAACACCAAACCACAGCTGTGATGAGGTGATAACCTTAAGGAAAATATCAGAGAATGTATGCATAATGTATGAAAGAGGATAGAAAAACAGAGGGGGGTGGGAGCATAGGCAACATGGAATGTGCAAGGTTCAACACAAAGCTGTGTGCACACACTATCCCCCTTGCAAACACATACATTGGTGGCTACATTCCTGCCCGTACACCACAAAAGGGGTAATGTCCTGATTCATGGCCCCTGCCTCTGGGTAACCTGTGAGAATCTGTACAGCTGTGAGGTATTGCCACAACAAGATAAGACCATACTGTCATGTCGATGAATGTACAAGTATGGGATCCTCTGCCAGCACTGTAACAAGGTGCTGAACCGGATACACAGACTCAGCAGCAAGTGTCTGCAGTTCCCCCTCCAGAATGGCATAACTTACCATGAATATGTAGGTGTCTCCTCACAATGTCGGACACAGCTGCAGTCACCTTTGTCCCCCAAGACATCACTGTGAGCAAGAATGTCTACCTGACAGTACATGAGGACAGAAAACATCACAGTGTATAACAGTACACATGTCTGAATATCTCTGCTAATAGCAGTACCATGTAGCTGAAGCAGCACCGACACAATCACCTACAGTACACACTATCCCCTGCGCAATTTCTCCTCATATTGCAAAATGATCGATGGATACCCTGCAGAAACAGTTTACTACTGGTAGGTGTAGAACACAAAGGTCTGCACTGGAGTACAAACTACCTGGAATCGATCGACACATTCAATACAGAAGGGCATATTGGGCATGCTCACACACAGAGGAATGAAGGCAATGTCAGAGAAATGAAGGTAATGTCAGACAACTACATACTGGAAGGTCATACTGGGCATGCTCACACACTTAAACAAATTAAGCCCATGTCTGCAAACAACAGTAGACCATACATATCTGGCAGTTGCAGATGTTAGTGCATACACTCCTCTGTATGCACCACTCATGCTTTGCACACACAGTGGATAGGAATACAGACATATATCCAAGGACAAGACACTATAATAAGCCAAAAGTAGACGCAGATAGATGTGTGGAACAGAGTGACTGTGACAAGGAGCCATCCATTATAAGGCCTGTCCCACCCAGCAGAGAGCCAAATGGCTACAACCACATGAGGTGTAAATGTCACTCAATGTAGACATTAGCCACCGGTATTCATCAGCATTACAGACTATGTGGTGCAAGTGCTAGCTGTGCAACATGACTGTACAAGGAAGTAGTCATCTAGCAGCTGTATAGATGTACCTGCGGCATATAACCCTGTGTGTGCCTGCATGTGGTGTGTCAACCTCTAGATGACTAGGTTATGGCCCATGCACACACACTGCCCTCCCTATAGCCCTACTATGACAAGCCTGCTGAGATCATCCACTTTTAAATACACCTTTGGGAAAGTTGTAGCCCAGTAATCTCTGTGGTGCGTCCTGTAACTGCTGTAGTGTGATAAACTAGTTAGGTAGGAGTTCTAATCCCAGACATGGCAACTGTGTGTGTCTCTGTCTGTGTAGAGAGCAATGCTTCTTAGGCTAGTCACACTCACTACAATTCAAATGTCTTACTTTGGCAAGGCTGCTGATATCATTCACTGTGAAATACATCTTTGGGAAAAGTGTAACACAGTAATCTCTGTGGCGTGTCCTATAACTGTATACTGTTGTAGTGTGATGACTTAGTTAGATAGAAGTTTTAATCCCAGACACGGCAACTGTGTGTGTGTCTCTGTATGGGTAGAGAGCAATGCTTTTTAAGCTAGTCACACTCACTACAATTCAAATGCCCTACTTTGGCAAGGCTGCTGATGTCATTCACTGTGAAATACACCTTTGGGAAAGCTGCAGTGCCATAATCTCCGTGGCATGTCCTATAACTGCATACTGCTGTAGTGTGATAAACTAGTTAGGTAGGAGTTCTACTCCCAGACATGGCAACTGTGTGTGTGTGTGTGTGTGTGTGTGTGTGTGTGTGTGTGTGTGTGTGTGTGTGTGTGTGTGTGTGTCTGTGTGTCTGTGTGTGTGTTTGTGTGCCCCTGTCTGTGTATGGAGCAATGCATTTTAGGCTAGTCAAACTCACTATGATTCAAATGTAATTCACTGTGAAATACACCTTTGGGAACAATGTAGCCCAGTAATCTCCATGGCGCGTCCTATAACTGTGTACTGCTGTAGTGAGATAAACTAGTTAGGTAGGAGTTCTAATCCCAGACATGGTGTATGTGTGTGTCTCTGCCTGTGTATGGAGCACTGCTTTTTAGGCTACTCAATCTCAGTACAATTCAAATGTCCTACTTTGGTAAGGCTGCTGATGTAATTCACTGTGAAATACACCCTTGGGGAAGGAATACTCCAGTAATCCTCATGGCGCGTCCTTTAACAGTGTAATGTTGTAGTGTGATATCGTGCTCTGGTAGGGCTTCTATTCCCACACATGGCAGTGTGGATAATTGTGTGTGTGTTTCTATGTCTTTGTAGGGAGCAATGCTTTTAAGGCTAGTTGCACTTACTATATTCAAATGCCCTACTTTGGCAAGCATGCTGATGTCATTCGCTGTGGCATACACCTTTGGGAAAGGATTACTCCTATAATCTCTGTAGCGTGTCCTATAACAGCATAATGCTGTAGTGTGATATAGAACTTTGGTAGGGGTTCTGTTCCCACATATGGCAGGTGTGGGTGTTTGTTTGTGTGTTTCTATGTCTGTGTAGAGAGTGATGCTTTTTAGGCTAGTCACACTCATTACAATTCAAATGTCCTATTTTGGCAAGTCTGCTGATGTCATTCACTGTGAAATAAATCTTTGGGGAAGAAGTACTCCAGTAATCTCCATGGCGCGTCCTATAACTGCGTAGTGCTGTAGTGTAATAAACTAGTTAGGAAGAAGTTCTAATTCAAGACATGGCGTGTGTGTGTGTGTGTCTGTGCTTGTCATTCATATCCTATGTGGAGGTGGCTGTGAGTGTGTAAAAACTGGACTCATTGTGGAGCGGGTTTTGCAAATTTCTTATATGGTGGCCCTAGTATATGTCACAATGTCCACCTTACAGGGATAACAGATGTGAAGTAGCTGAGAGGCTGGGGTGCAAATCCATACCCCTACATGTGACATCAAGGCCTGGCGGACAAGGATATAACCCTTATATTACCCAGAGAACACTCTCAACGCACGTCTCATACACACACAAACACACTTGCCTAGGCAACAACCGGTATATTGGTAGTACCCTGCATATTGCCCACCAATAGTAACCATGGTGTGATTGCAGTGGGCTACAGAGGGCATGGTATCCTGTCCATCAGTCCAATAGGCACATACATGCAGACAGTGCACCTTCACTATGTTCCCCACTGGACACCTGCAACACCTGTGGTGCCATCAAATGTGACCAACAAAGGACATACCATGCCTTAAACACATGCCCTGTATGGACAGATGCCACTGACACCAGGGAATACCTGTATCATGCTATCAATGTAGGTGCAGGGTCACCCTGCTGTCCATTACCAGTTCCTGCCACATGAGGCCAGGACTGGCACATCTGATGATAACAATCTGTGTACACAACATAGGCCAGACACCCCAGGTACAGTTCCACATGTCACTGTACATGGATGTGGGACATGTGCACATTCCAGACACCGTCCATGTCATTGACTAAGGAACACATACATGGCAAGCAATGCACAGCAATGGCCACACACAATAATTACCCAGGTGACTGGATGGTGAATACAATACCCACCTGTGTGGGCCAATCCAGACCCTACACCCCTGAGCCACACTGCAGAACATTGTCATGTTGCCTGATGCCAAAGTATACCCATCACCTAGCCTTGTATAGCTGTCTGGCACAGTCAACCACTACACACCCGTGAAGCAATGCACCCATGCATGTCAGTGCTGGCACCCTGTGTCTTTGTGTGTGTGTGGTGTATGAAGCCTATGACCACATTCACACTCACTACAACCCCCATTGGCATACTGAAGCATGCTGTCTGATGTCAGACAGCTCCACATATCCTTTGCCCATATAACCTCCAGATAAACCCTGTGGTGCATGTGATACCTGCACAGTACTGTATTGTGGCAGTCTAACTAGTGAGGAGTTGTGTTCCTGACCCTGCCAAGTGTGTCAATGTGTGTAGGTCCCTGAGAGAGTGTGGCTGTGTTGACACTGACACCTGTTCATGC
The DNA here is from genome assembly GCF_019279795.1 of Protopterus annectens. Classification (NCBI taxonomy): domain Eukaryota; kingdom Metazoa; phylum Chordata; order Ceratodontiformes; family Protopteridae; genus Protopterus; species Protopterus annectens. The sequence continues at coordinate 333,958,959 of NC_056727.1, read as the reverse complement.
GGACAGGCACGTGTACTACACCTACCATATAGCTAACATATCCCTGTTGCAGATGTCGCTCACCATCATATATATGTTTGGAGGGCTCCTCAACATGTAACCTATGTGGTGCATCCAATAACTGCATAGACATGTGATAGCAATACATAGTCAGGGGTTTAGTACCCTGTACTGGTAGATATGTGACACCAACATGCTTAAGTTTTACTCTCCCACCCCTCCCCTCCCTGACTTATCTTTGCCTCTGTCTGCTTCTTTCACTCCCTCTCTGGTGGATGTGGAGACTTACACCTGCTTTGCTTAAGCAGCAGCATGTGTATTGTAAGTGATGCTCATGATCAGCTGATGGCCTCTGCACGAATTGCAGCCTTCCTCTAGCTGATTGCATGTGGAACAGCTGTGGTAGCATTCCCATAACCAATTGCATGGAAACACACTCCAATATCTAGGAACATAATGTTTGTGATGGGCCGTTTCACTCATGTGAGCAGGACCTAGATCTGTTGTTTGGAAAACAGCATCACAGATGGATTGGGGATTTACCTCTAACAACATACACTGTGGAAACAGGCCAACACACGAGAAGGGAATGTGCCTGACATGACTACAGAATTTAAGTGCTGCTATACTGCATTTGGAGTAATGTTGGTTTAACAGGGTGTGTGTGGAAATGGTTGTCCTACATGTTTTAATACCTGTCATGCCAGTGATATGTTTATGAGGAACCCCCAATCTGTAGGGTCATCTGCAGACTGGGCAGTATGTCATGCCTTCTGTTTCTTGTGTTACCCACAGAGCACCTATCTGTGAACTGCAGAAGCATAGTGTGAGGATTGCAGTCAGTACATGGTGACAGCCATGAGAGTTAGTGACTTCATATCCCTCATAGGACATATGTTGCAACAAATCCTGTTACAACAGTAAATGTATGAGGTTATCACAGCAACATGTTAATATTGGCCATTTGTTTGTGCCAGCAGCCACAACTCTGTCAACCATTGTAAATATGTCATGCAGTAATAGGTGCATATGTTTTGTACACCATATTTATTAACATTATATCTGATAACAAGCCAGTGAGATATCAGACTGCTATACATGTTATGTATAGTAGGGGTTATATTTGAGGACATAACCTGGGCATTCTGTGGTTGCGTGTAGAGTACTGAGGTCTGTATACTTATGGTGATTGTTGACACTGTGTGTATTGTGAATATGCACCTTGGCCTGTGTACAGACTGTGGTAGATGTCATTGTTCTTGGTCCTGGTCTATCTGATGTTACATGCTGCTCCACTGTATGTTACATACACATGTCCCATACCACAGGCAGGCATCGGACCACACTGTGTAGCGGCCCAGTATATGTAGGGTTAGTGTGTGAGTGGCACATATGAGGGCAGTGTTGATCAGATAGTCCATATACCGTAATATTTTGCTAGCTTACCATACGTGGCTGTGTTCACATTGGTTGTGCACATTCACGCAGGTGTCTTTTACTATGTACTGTGGCATGCCTGTAGAGCCTGCTATATATGCAGGTACATGTGTATTCCCCCATAGGAAATGTAGGCCAGTGTTGTGACAGTCTTCCTGTAGCCTGCACAGTACTTTGTTACATGCCTAGCAGCTTAGTGCACTTACCCAGTGAGATGTTATGTCCAGATACTTGTCAAATGTACTGCTGCTGGGCCACCATAGCAGTCATGTATGCCAGGCAAAGCAGTGGGATGCTGCACAGATGTATGTCACTAACTAGTGAGTAGTATGTGGCCATGTCACCTCTGTACCAGTGGTTATTATGTGTCAGGACAGACAGGGGTGTGTGAATGCATAACCTACGGGGGAAAATGTATACCAGTATTTACGTGATATACCCATCTACACAGCTGTTAACATTCACATTGTCAGGCTTGGGCCACATGTCTTGCACTAAGGGGTTCTTTGTATACCTCTGGACTGACCAGAGTGTGTCAGATTGTCCACATATATTGGCCATATCTCTGCTGTAGTCATTAGGATCATTACTTTGCTAGCAGTGGTACTGTACTATGATGTCCCTAAGATGTCTGTCAGTAGCCAGTGGCACACATGTTAAAAGCAGATGTGACCTCCCACACACACAACATGTCTGTGAAGACAATCCCTATTACAGTAGCAATAGTCTACAAATATACCTGCAATACATACCTGGCATCCCCTTGCACTAAAAGGTAGGGACTATTGGGGCTGAGATAGGGCTCCACTCCATGTTCAGGACATATGGTGAACATATATGTATATATAATTATTCATATATCTATGTAGATATATACACATAGACATATTTACATACATTGATGGATATGTATATGTACACATATATATATATATATATATATATATATATATATATATATATATACATATAAACACTCAGATATATACATATGCAGAGCAATATATGTCTACACATATACAGATAGAGATACATATTCACATATACGTATGGATAGCGACATATATATTGATAGTAATATGTATATCAGAATAGATATGTATGCACATATAGTTATAGATATCTACATATATATCCACATAAATAGGCATATCTGTACACATAGGATGTGCATACATATATAGCTATATATACATATATCTATATATATATATATATATATATATATATATATATATATATATATATGTACATATGAAGAGATGTACACATAGCCATCTATATGTTACACTATACAGATGTGTATACAAACAAATGTATGAGTATATATGTGTATGTACATGTAGGCATATATCGACCTATTATATGTATATATCCATATTCCTGTCATGTGTAAATCTCACAGTTGTGTACACCCTCCCAGATGTATCTGATATGTGTATATTATGATAAAACAACATATGTGATGCAACAGTCATATTAATAACAATTACTACACATTTGTGGAAGTAAAGGCAATTGCTCAGTAGTACTCAATATGTGTATTGACAGATATATTGGTAAAACAACAGCTGTTTTCACAGTGGTCATGGCGTAGTGGTTAAGTGTTGTGACTATAGTGTATAGGGTCTTGAGTTCAAGTCTTGCAAGGGTTGTTCATTTTGTTGCTGGGTAGAACATGGGCTGTTGGATACATAGTGATTAAGGCACTTTTAAGCAGTTCAAAACAGGTTTGCGCAGAGGTAAGTGCTGCTAATTTCTGGTTACAGTTTCTTATACTCAAGTTACCTTCCAAATTGCTTAACCTGTGTAGGCATTGCTTACCCCCTCGCAAACAGGATTAAAAGTGCTTACCCCCATGCTAATGTTTTTTAGAGAAAAGAAAAAAGGATTGATAGGAAAGTGGTGAAAAAGGGGCACATAGAGGGAAAGACAGTGAGGAAAATAGCTAGGGTTGTGCAGGAGGGTGTAGGGAAGGTCCATAGCTGCCCATTTCTTGTAAAGCAATAGCTGTGCATATACACTGTATTTGCAGGTAGGGTTGTACACTTAAAACCATGTGAGAGGGGTAAGGACAACAATAATATGTTGTGATGCCAATTAGACCAGATTAGATGTTTCCAGTAGACACGTGTGCGAAATGGACAGCTATGTATGGGGCGATATATATATTTGGGAACAGATTGCCCTTTTTTATTTCAGGTGAGAGTGGGATGATGGGGAGGGATAGTAGGTAATGTTGGGGAGGGATAGTCGGTATATTTGGGGAGGTAGGTTGAGTAGGTTAACAGACAAGACAAACAAGATGCATACAGGGGCAGTATATGACACATGTGGGAGTAAATACCTTGATGGGGAGTTGTGATGGGAAATCGGAAGCCCATGAGCCCCCTAGTGGAAACAGTGGGACTGAGATCACCACTCATGGGCAGTCACTATTGCACCTTAACAGCCCCAAAGGTGGCTGCGTTGGGGGCTGAGACGGAGAGCCAGGCCAACCTTCTAGTCACTACATGCAGCCCTCGAGCTGGCGTAGAAGATCTCCAAACTGCCGATCGAGTTCTCTACGCACCAGGACCTGGACCTGGTGATGGGTGACACCTTCCTGTCTGCACCTGCTCCCAGGGGGGGTGAACCCCATTCTCTAAGGCAGTTCCACCCGAAGGTGGTGCAGGACCAATGGATGAGGAGGTCCCTGGTTGGGCCCCAGATATGCTGGTACCCAGTGCCACGGCCAGCTGAAGTGGGACAGGTGGGTCCGCTGGGACCTGCATTCCCACACGTGCTATGGTGTTTATGGTGTATTGACATATGTGGGTTAGTAATTGTCAACACATTCCAGGGTTAGGTATAACAGCATGCATAGATATTCCCATTAACCCAGACACCAGATACCAGATATGGAACAGTTGCATAGCAAATGGAACACATGCATATATGGGACCACAGTGGTAATAACAGCATGCAGGTACATTGATGGCACCATGCCACCAATGTTGGAATATGTCAACATAGCACATGCATAGAAACAGATTTAAATAATTATCAACTTATAGGACATATGTCCCAACATAACAGTGAAGTCATCACATACCAGTTTAGGTGGGTATTTAGTTTATTGTTGGAGATATGGTGGTGGGGAGAGAAAGATGTAAATTTACAACTAGTCTATCCCTGTAGTTCGCATTACTTTCCTAGTCAGTGCTGTTATCCGTACCTTACAAGTATTAGTACACTACCAGTGATATGGCTGTCATCATCTTTATACATGAACTGGTTTTACCTGCAGTATACACCTCCTACCTGGTATACCTTTGGAGGAAATGTTTGTTAACACTAGGTGTTTCTACACATACTCCCAGATTCCAGGTTGATGTTGTGCACATACCTGTCAATCTCTTTCTGCACAGAGTCTCGCCATGTCTTGACCACATGCAGGTGAACCGGGACATATCTAGACTATTGCACTTTTCAACCTTTACTGACTTACAACACTCTTATACAGGATTTCCTACACAGCTATATTATGTAGCACAGTGTGGGTGACAGTGATCAGTGATACCTTATTATTCAGAGCAACTGCAATACTCACAATTCCATACAATACCAGAGTAAACAGTACCAATACAGGGTATCAAGCTTTTATTTCTTGGCACAGTGTTCATATCTGATATACCTGTGGGAGCAATATTTGTTAACACTACCTGAATGTTGCCACACAAAGTACCCAATTTCACATTAGTATTATGCACGTACATCTCACTCTGTTATTGTACAGACTCTGGTCACAGCTTGACAACATTGGGGTGTAGATAGGACATACTTAGCTTATTACTCTCATAACAGTTTTGGGAGTTGCTAGAGTAACAGATTTGTTCTCATAGATGTGTGGCAATTACTTGTATTCCCTGTTTGCTGCTTAAACATCTGGGATCATCCCACTGACTTCCTAGGGAGACAGGGTGACAAGCAGCAGATATGGGCCCATATACTGGACATTCTGGTCATATCTGTACAGTTGTGGGGTATGATTCTGTATGCAGCCTACTTCCACTCCCAGGATTCATGCTGTGTCTGCTAAAACTAACACACTGTCTATCACAGTTGTGTGTTCTATATAGATATTGCGGTATATCTCCTATCTGCTTTCTGTCTTATAATTATCCTGTGGTTTTACATTCTGGCCTTGTATTACAACACTCTTATACAGGATTTTCTAGACAGTTATATCATGTAGGACAGTGTGGGTGACAGTGATGAGTAATACCTTATTATTCAGAGCAACTGCATCAGTCACAATGCCATACAATACCAAAGTAAACAGTACCAGTACAGGGTATCATTCTTTTATTTCTGGGCACAGTGTTTGTATCTGACAGACCTGTGGGAGCAATGTTTGTTAGCACTACCTGAATGTTTCCACACACAGTACCAGATTCCACATTACTATTATGCACATACATCTCACTCTGTTACTGTACACACTCTGGTCACAACTTGACAACATGGGGGTGTAAATGGGACATACGTGATTTACTACTCTCATAATATTTTGGGGAGTTGCTAGTGTGCCAGCTTTGTTCTCATAGATGTGTGTCAATCAGTTGTATTTCCTGTTTGCTGCCTATATGACTGGGATCATCCCACTGACTTCACAGGGGGCAGGGGGACAGGCAGCAGATGTGGGCCACTTTACTGGACATTCTGGACATATCTGTACAGTTGCGGGGTATGATTCCGTATGCAGACTACTACCACTCACAGGATTTGAACTATGGCTGTGCGTGCTAAAAATACAACAGTTCATGTCTCAGTTGCGTGTACTATTTGGATTTTGTTGTCTGCCTTTTCAGTGTTTTCTATGTGTCTCTCAGTTGTACTAAATGACCTCTGGGGATTACACCAGTTATATACAAACATTCTTACACATTTTATTTATGTTGCACAGTGTGGGTAACAGTGCTTAATACAACAGTACTATTAAGTGATCGCAAATCTACATTACCATATGATATCTGGGTATACACATGCAGTCCAGCAGTTAGACCTTTACTGTCAGGCTATTATGCTTTTATTTACATACAAACTATATGAGTCTATTCCTGCCATATTCTCCGGTGTATGCAGTACTTGCCTTAAACAATACAGATTTTATACTGGCAATCATCTAATACTTTTAGATTTATTTCCTATGATAGTACATGCAAGAGTATTACAAACCTGCCTCGTGTTGCAACCTCTCCAGGCAACAGCCATGGGGCTCCTGATTCGTGGCCTGCTCACTTGCCACTGTGAAAGACATAAGAGGAATATTTAGCCATACCTATCCATAATATACATGAACTGGCAATTATTACCCACTTAGTGGAGTGATACTTATACACAGCTGGGCAGCCCCTGCCGTCTTATCCTCTTGAATCCACTGATCAAAGAGATCCCCTTATGCTGCTTCAGTTAGGCATAGTGATGCCTGATCTTCTCACCAGTTTGGGGTATGCCAGTGGCACTGGTGAGGTCACGGGTGAGATGGTCCTAGGCTTCTGCCTTATATTGAGAACCCTGGTACTTCAGCACTCTCTGCTCATGATCTTTGACAAGGAGTCCTGAAATGACTCTGGACTCCTGGATGCCCCAGCACTGTGCCCGGAAGCACACTTCCTCTCCCCATTCTGCCATGGTGCCAGCAAGGGGAAGTTACAACCAGTTATGAGATGTGTTCCCGCCTGTTGGATTTAAGTAGGGCCAAATTCCTGCACCTTGCCATGATTGGTCAATTTTGAAAAGGCTAAGCATGCCTTCATTAATATGCATGGCGTGCTGCCATCCTGCTCCTAAATGGTTGCTTCCCTGCAGGACTAAGCTAATCCTGCACAGAAGATTAATAAATCCGGGGGATTGTGTCATTATCCTGAATGTTAATATGCACATATTATCTCTATTTAATACTTGTACTGCTCAAGTCTGCAACATGTATGTAACTACTATTTACTAAATGTTCTTTATGTGTATGTGTATGTGTATTATGAACCTTGGAGCTTTTCTCCCCGGGCCTCTGCTGAAAATGGACATATATCCAGTTGGACTATCCCGGTTAACAAATGTAAAATAAATATATATACATATATATATATATATATATATATATATATATATATATATATATATATATATATGCATACATATTTAGATACACAGATGCACATATACTCACAAAGTTAGGTGAAGAGTTTTAAATAAAAAGGATGCATAGCATTTGATTTTAAATATTAACACTATGGCAGATTTCAATTCACTTTGAAAATAAAATTCATCTATTTCTTTTAAGAAGAAATATGCTTTTGGGGCTGGCTTAATGGCATAAAGATATTAAGCCTTGACTATGACTCAGATGACCCTGTGTCATGGGCTGGTAGAGTTGGGATGGGAGATGGGAGGTGACATGCCAGTACTAGCTCACCTCTCTTGGATGCTGGTGGTTTGACCTTTTGCATCATCAATGCCTATTGCTGCTGCAGAAATCATTAGCAATACCTATCTCAGGATATGAGACTACTCGTGGAAGATGTGGCTATGCAGGTTCATGCTATGGGCTTGTGCATTGATGGACTAGGGAAGACACAGGTGGTAGCATACCTACCGTTGTCTGATTGGTAGGTAGAGAGAGACACCTGCAGGGTAGGGGTTAGAATGGGCTCTGTGGCACTGAGCAGATTGGTCAATCCCTACTGCCCAAGACTTAACTGCCTAGAGGATTGAATGGGCAGATTAGGGTCTACAGACATGGATGTAAATAGTCGCTGAGCTCTTATGCTGTGCCGGGATATCTGGCTCTTGCTCTTAGAAGGAATGAATAAGCTGATGGGGACAAATGAAGAGGAGGTTTTGACAAATCCCATGTGAAAGGTGTGGGGGGAGTAATATGTTTCATTGTACTCTGAAAACTGCCATGTTGTGAAATGGAAAGAGATAAAATGATACCTGTCCAAAATCTGTTACTATCCAGGAAGATTTTAGTAAGTTCAACATAATCATATTGTATCCATATATAATGTCTTCTGTTCAGTGTTGTATGCTATGGCTATGCAAAGCTGTAGGTGACAGTTAACTGACACTAAGCACAGCTTTGGATAAGTGGACAAAAGCCAGGACCAGATTAAAAAAATAATTTATGAATTTGTCTGACTATGTCAAATGATAGCCACAAGTAGACTCTGAGTGCCACAAGGCCAGCAGAAAAGTAAAGTAGTTCACAGTAATTCAATATAACTCAATTAGAGCTGCACAAACCCTTAGCGTTGACCTCAAACTTCAGGGGTCAAACCATGAAATGTCTGCATGCTTGAGACAACATTCAGCAAGCCTACCCAATCAGTCTTTGACCTTTCCCCAATCCTTTTAAAATTCCTCTAATCCTTTAAAAAAGATTTCACTCTTTCTGTCTTTGCTGATCCACACAAGCAATACTATAGTGATTTATCTGGCTGAATAAGTGTCATGTTCTACTATTTCTTGACAGGTCTAATTCCTTAACAGTGTCTCACTATCCAGCAGTGTTATACTATGTGCACTGACCTTTGGTATACTAATCGTACTGTTATTGCATCCTTGTTGTACATAGTAGCTGAGACTACATCCATGCCTCCTGAAACCATATGCTGCTATAGGATATCTGTACTGCTGCTTGACAGTTCATCTGTCTTACTTATATAAAGCTGATTTCTCAATTAGATATAGTGATCTTGATAACTGTACTGCACTGCAACACTGCACAATGATGTGTTGTTGTGCATAATTTTGTATGGAAACAGTGAGAGAATGACAAAAAGGTGCGTGTCAGCAAAATGCATTTCTTCACTTTGTATGCCAAGTTTGTTATTTTAGGAGTTAGGTACATGCTAGGATGAATTGGTTTTCACCTGGGTAGATGAACACATTTTATGACAGCTGAGTAGGTTGCTGCTGCATTAAACTTTTTGTTTTCTTAAGTACTTCCCTGTTTTTATCCTGCATTATCACTCTTGTTGGATTTGAGCCTTTTATTCAGAAGGCTTGTTGTATATAACTCATCAGCCTTTACTCAAGCATCACTAAATGCCCTTTATCTTTTCCACCTAATACAGCAAAATACAGTTTTGCATGTATTTAAAAATGTAACATTATAAATTCCTCACCAGGGCTTCAGTTAATGCAAGTCTACAAGAAGGCACCATTAGTAAATTTCCTTGCTATTTTGCAGACTCCAAGTTGCCCAAAAGCTTGTCCCAAATCATGGTCATCCGGCTAGCATTATTATTCACTTGGTTTGTATTGTCCGATACACAAAATTTGTATTCAAAATTTGTTGCCCTCCAGTTCATCCTTTTTATTATTAAATGGCATTATATGTGAACAGATTTTAAAAGAAATGCAATGCAAAATAAGTATCTAGTCAGTGTCCCAACGCAGTCATCTGCTTCTCATCTGTCAATGACCCTTTCCTTCTCATCTGATCAGCCTCTTGCCTTTATTAAACTCATCAACTTTATATTTCCATGACCACATTCTTACTCAAATTCCAGTAAGCCACTTAGTTTGACAAATAAAAATATAGAAATAAAACAAGAGGATAAGCAGTTGGTATGTGGTAACAAAACACATCACAGAGCCCATTCCCAGTGAAAAATGTCCTCTAATTACTGCAGCACAGCTCCTCACAACATATCAATCCTTTCTGGGCCATTTTCAAACTCTGATCTCCTTCTTCTCCTTATTTGTTTTTTTTTTCACTGAATTTTCCGCTGATGCCTTTGCCTTTGTCATCTTTACCTTTCTTCACACTTCTCTATTCTCCTCATCATAAAACTCCTCGACAGTTTCCATCTCACTCCATGTTTCTTTAACTATTCCTTATCTTTCAAAGGTAACCTATCTCTGTATACTGCCCATGGGTAGTGATCAACCCTTCCATACCTCATGAAGGACGATTCTTGTCTCTGTCCACTTATAGCAACAGTTCTCATATTATTACTTTGGCAACCATCATCTCTTGACTTTGTTGTTGTACTTCTTATTGACTTAGAAACTTCTTATTTCTAATGTTGCCCTGTTCTTATCCACACCTGTATCCCCAAGTGGAAGGAGAGTGATCCACAAAAATCTGACCAGTTTCTTCTACTATTGTATTACCTGCCCTTGTCACACAGAGTGCCTGACCTTTTACTCATTGGCAAGCAACAGTTCTCATATTATTACTTTGGCAACCATCATCTCTTGACTTTGTTGTTGTTGTACTTCTTAGTGACTTAGAAATTTCTTATTTCTAATGTTGCCCTGTTCTTATCCACACCTGTATCCCCAAGTGGAAGGAGACTGATCCACAAAAATCTGACCAGTTTCTTCTACTATTGTATTACCTGCCTTTGTCACACAGAGTGCCTGACCTTTTACTCATTGGCTTGATATGGAATCCATTGCAGCCACCATTTCTCCTTTCCATAATCTTCACATTGAAATGGATAGCCTCTGATAGTTACTGACTAGTGCACATGACCTTTACACATAACTCTGAGTGAAGCAAGATAAACCCATCTCAATGCAGTCTCTTGCTTTCTTATATTCCATAATGTAGGTACATTTGTGTTTGCCTTACATTGTCATATGTAAGAAAAATCTTCAAGTAATTTTACATACATTAAGTCCTTAGTAAACCCTTTCCTGAGTGCAGCCTGCCACAGCAGACACTCCGTAAACCTGTTTATAGGGTGTCATAACTTACCAGTTCTTGTTTACCCCCATCCCCTTGAGCATCATCTACTTGGCAAGCAAGGTAAGGGACTTTTACCAGCATTCCAAGAACACTATGGGGTTCTGACCTTCTTCTCCTTTGGCCAAACCAGTTATCCTTACCTGAGGTAACATTTTGTACTACTAGTAGAGAAAATTGTTCAAGGTGCCAGAAAACTTCCCCTGCTCTTTTTAATAGGTGCAGTGGGATCACTTTCATCCACCTAATCTAAGAACACCTCAGGCAGATGGGGCCTTAGTTTAATATCACATCCAAAGGAAAACTCACTCAGGAATACAGCACCCCCTTTATATTGTACTGCAGTGTCAGCAAACTACAACCTTCCATATCAAAGTAAAGTGTGCTACCTGTTTCACCAGTAACACTGCCAATATTCTTAACATGTCTCCAGTAGAATAATAAAATGCTCATGTAGTTAAGATGGTCAAAGCTACACAAACCTTAGTATCCAGAGAGATGGGCATACCACACACACCCCTCAATACTACTTTTAGGTAGCCCAGTTCATAGAATCATAGAAAGTACAAGGCAACTAGATCATATGGCATTTGCACATTGCCAGTATCTGCCTTTAGACCTTTCTTACTTTTATAAGGAGAAATTGGCCAGTCATACTGGGGGTAAATTTACAAATGGCCATCCACTTGTCTAACTCTTAAAGAAATATAATGTGTCACATTGCTTGACTTGGAAAGAAAGCTTGTTCCAAAGAAGCAGTAGTCATTGTACGAAAAATCTGTCTCTCCATCATGATTTGTTTCTTTGCAAAACAGCTTCAGTTCTCTGGTTCTAGTATTCAATGGACTGTTTGATATGTGGGGAAATAAGAAGCTTGGTCAGCTGGATCCCTAATAGCATGGAAGGCAAGGTAAAGATTACCCCTGAAGAGTCTGTGGGATACTGAATACAAGGACTATGTCTCCAGCTTTTCTTGGAAGCTCAGGTCTTTTAGGACTATGAACTTTTTTGGTCTGGAAACTTTGCAGTTTCTCTAACTGCTTGATATGTTTTGTAAGAGACATCCCAAAGTGAGCATTGTATTCAGTGGTGGGCCTTTTCAATGTAGAATATAGAGGGAATAATGACTTCTTTGGATTTAGAGGAAATATCGTTTGTGATCAGCTGTGCCAGACAGAAAGATTTTCTGACCACTGTTGCAACATGATGATCAAAGGAGAAGTTATCCACCCATGTTCCCAGGTCTCTCTCAACATCTTCATTTTAGAGTGGGGTATTTTCTATACTCTATACCGAGAGGAGGATTTGTTTGCCAAATGCAACAATATTGCATTTTTGCATTTTTGTTTTAGCTCATTTTCAGAACACCAGCTATTTACATTTTTAAGTTCACTTTGCACTTCTGCATATCAAAGTGGATTTAAGTATAACACTCAGTTTACAGTCATCTGCAAACCTGGTTATCCAGAGATTCCCATTTTTGATATGGAGATCAGAGAACTATATTCAAATAAAGAGGTCCCAACATGGATCCCTGTAGTACCCTATTTGTTACTTTCATGCTCTCTCACACTTGCTACTTTCACAAAGTGGATTTTGGTCCTCTGCCAGTTAGCTATCCATCTAATTAAATAGAGATCAATTTGAAGTGCAACCGCATTGTTGTTGATAATGTTGGCTTGTGGTATTATATCAAATGCCTTGCTGAGGTCTCACTGTGCTCTATAAACTGCTTGGCCACTGTCCACTTCTTGCATTAATGTCTCATAAAATTCACAATAATCATTAAACAGGATCTACCCTTAGCAAACCAAACTGTTAAGTGGTCGAGTCTTATTTTTTAATTGTAGTTTATCAGGTCTGTTATGACCCATTCCAGGGTTTTACAGATGAAGCTTATCAGGCTGACAGGTTTGTATTTCCTGGAGTCCATACTGTGGCAACCATTGTGAGGTGGCATCACAACTATTGTGTGCCAAACCATGGAGACAAAGCCTAGGGGTCAGCTTGCACTGAACAGTTATAAGAGCAGGTCTACCAGCCTATGTTTAATACTTTTCAGTTCGCAATGTTATCAGGTCTCATACAGGGTGTATTATTTTTTTTTGGGAGGGGAGTACTTTTAACAAGTGTGTTTTTTTGTGATGATATGGTGTTTAAAATCCTTAGGAATATGTAGATTTTATAAAGATGTCTTTAGGCTGACATTTACACTGAATTTGTTTGCTAATATAGTTGTGATATTCAATGGATCAGATAGTTCCATTAAGGATAAATTCAGAGCAATTTTGGGAGCTATTTTATAACTTCCTGTTTTAAGTAAAGAAGGATTTGTAAGTATCCTTAGTTTCTGATGCCAGTGTAAGTTCATAAGAAGCCTTCTTTAGTACCTTGGATAACCTTTGTATGTTGACCTTGATTTCAAGATCTTTAGTTTTGCTACATATTCCCAAAAGTGTTTTTCCCTTTATTGTAATGTTTGCATTTCTGCATGTGGTCCATCAGGCTGGTTTGCTCTTACTCTTACTATTTTGTTTAGTTTTGGTAAAGACTGACATCTCTGCTAGATGAGTATAGAATGTATTTGTATAGCTACTATCTGTGTCCACATTTGGGAAGAAACAGCTGTACTTTGAGGTTTTATTATGGAACGTTAAGAGGTTTATACGAGTGAAGTCCTTGAAGATTGCAATATTTGTTATCTGCTGGTTTAGGGATTTTGAAAGAGAAGGTTATCAATGTGTGGTCAGACTTGACTGGGGAATGGAACAGCAGTAGGGTAGTCCATATAGATACTATATTTGCAGGAATCATGTCAAGACCATTTGCCCTCTAGTGTGGTCTTTGACTCTTTTATTCAGATAATTCTTTTTTTATGAAACTGAGGAATTTTGGGGCATAGCCTACATTTGAGGTCTAGGTCACCCAATTTATTAATGAGTAATTAAAGTATCCTAGGTGATGGAGTTTTTTATGTATTTGGAGTTCATTCAATGTATTTAAGAAATGGACGTGGTTTTCGGGGGTCATCAAGGGGGTCCTGTAATATGCTAAGGTTTGATACTTGTTTTTTATTCAGAGTGAATTGAATCGCAGTAAGTCTGGACTGATTTAAGAAATGGACGTGGTTTTTGTGGGTCATCAAGGGGGTCCTGTAATATGCTGAGGTTTGATACTTGTTTTTTATTTAGAGTGAATTAAATCACAGTAAGTCTGGGCTGTAGGTCTCTGGGAATCTGGTTTGAGGTAATGAGGTCTTTAACAAATATGGATAGTCCACCGGAGTTCCTGTTGGGTCTAAACATGCAGTAGGTGCACTTTTAAACCAGGCTTCAATAATAATAATATACAGATTAACGTGCTCCAAATCGCAGGAGGCCTTCAAGGTCAGGCAATTTGTTATCAAGATTTCTAGCATTAGGCAGCACCACACTGATGTTATCTGATGCTATATTTTTTATATTTCAGGTTGGTAGTTCCATTACCTGGGCTCTGCAAAAAAAAGGTACTGTGGGAGAGGCAAGGACTTAGCTAATGTGCAGAAGCCCTGAAATGAGAGGTGCAAGTTGTCCTTGGCTAAATAAACATGGATGTGCAGCAGTTCACCCCCTGCTAATATATACTGGATCCCCCTCAAATGACACAAGTTATTCAACTAAATGTTGTAATCAGTCATATTTTGCTTGTCCCTTACCATCATTCTTGGCAAATGTAGGATTCCATTCAGCACAGGAGTCATTCCTGTGTTTGCGACCTGCATGAAGAGAACAGAAATGTCTCTCTCACCCTGCATATCCCTTAGGATTTTGCACACTAGGTCATTTACACCTACATGGACCACCAGCATGTCGTAATAATACTTGTTCATCTTTAGGGGCTTTAGAGCCTTGAAATGCCTGAGATCTTGGCATTTGAAAAGCAACTCACTGCCACCCTAGTTTTACTGAGTCTTGTGGGAGTAAAGTCTATGTGTCTTACTATGGAGTCACCAAACACCAGTGCATTTTATTAGTAAAGAGTTTAAGCATACTTGGTTTGGAGCAAGTTATTTCTTGGTAACTGTCAGAAGTGGACAAGGTCCAATACAGTCCTCCTGTCCGCATAAAGCTAGTCCATAGTCTAATGGTCTTTGAGGAGATGATATGTCAGGTGCTGACTGTACCATCTCTGTTGATATGGATGGCACTGACGTACAGCATCATGGGCACTGACTCTGATGGAGTCTGATAACACATGCTGCAGAGTTATTGGTGCTATCTAAGCATTGTTCCACCTCCCTATGATTCTTGGTGCATAAAACAAGTATGAACCATGGATCAGTGCCCTTATTTTGCACATTTCTATATTGGTACACCATTTTGGTTATCATCTTTTTTTTAACTTTTTGCCCTTACCTCTTGCCATTCTTCTGCCTTCCTACTGGCCAAATGGCTCATTCATTCCTCATCACCATCAGTGGGAGTCAGTCAAAAGAGGTATCATCAAAGCAGCCACCAGGTATGGTTCAACATTTTTCTTATGCGACCCTATGTCCTTACATATACTTGGCTAAGCAATGGAGGAGAATGCATAGTAGGTTGACACTGGTGACCATTGCTTATTTCCACAACTGATGTTCCCAGCAAGCAGCCTCACCCACTAATCCCGATGTACAGCTGGTGGTTTCTGTGGTGTCTGCTAAAGAAAGTTGTATCATCCCAATGTGATCCATGAGTGGTCGCAACCCTTCCAACCTTCCAAGAGTGGAGAGCAAGCCAAACATCTCCACTCCTCTCCCTCCATGCATGGCTTTTCCAGTGCCATGGCTACTAATTCAATCCCAGTCACCTGAGTCACAGGCAGAGCTCTACCCCTCTAAGCCATACATGGGCATCATCGGTTGCATAAGCCATGTGACTCATTTGCATAGCATTCATTTCAGTTTCATTGCACAGTCATTAATGTGCATTGTATACTGTATTATTTTGTCCCTTGCACCACTTTGTTGCATTATAGGATTGCCCCCACCCTGTGTGCTGCTGCTATCTATGCTAATTTGCAAAGTGCCATGCCCTAAATGTTTATGAATCACAGTTCAAAGGTTACAAAAATGGAACCAGTTTCATCTGAACATATAATTAAAGGTAAAGATGCATTACAAGGTTCTGCTTTGGGGCCTTTATTATTTTCTTTATTCATTAAAGTTAAACATTTAGAGTCATTGCATATTATTTATGCTGATGACATCACTACTGTATGTAGGAAAAAACACGTACTCAGCAATTTCAGTATTTTGGAAAATGTTTCATTTTATTCAGACCTGGGTTTCAAATCATCATTTAAAAGTCAATTTCAGTAAAGCACAGTTTTATAGTTTTCTTTAATGGACCACCAAATCAAAATCTGATTAGTTGTGGTGTCTATTGAATGGAGCCAACCTATTTATTTATAAGATTCATAAGAGATTATCATTTAAACTTGGTCAGCAGTACACATTTACAGAGTGAACTTCCTTATTTTGTTTAAATTAGCATAACTCAGTTTTTGTCAGCTGAACTCTGAAATGAGGAAAATTCCTGGTAGGTTTTTGGCATCATCCCTGTTGGACTACAATCCGATTCTTTGTTCAAATAATTGTGAAAAACTTTATATAAAACGTAATTGTTTACATCTTGCTAGCCTGCAATTTTTTTCATACATCTATGAAACTATACTCATTGTTAGGATTAATATGTACTGACTGATAGGACAGTTGGGCTTGCTAGAATTAATGGTATGGTTGGTGAGGTTATGATGACTATGTCTTCATATCTTATTTTGTAAACTTTTAGCATTTGTCAGAAACAGTATAAATTCCATTTTGTATAAGTATATCTATATTATTATAAGTAGAGCTATATTATTCCATGTCCAGATTGAGAAAAGTCTACTATTTTAAATATATTTTATGTGCTCAGGAAATATTCACAATTGGATCTCCTATGTTGTCTAATGAGCTTCATATCTGTCCTTATGAACAGCCGAACTGCTGCTGCTGCTGTGTCCTTTATTTATTTATTTACTTAATTAGTAATGTTTTGTTTTAAGTAGATAAATATACCCTGATTATGTTAGTCAAAAATAAATATATATATAAATAAATAAAGGGCAAAAAAGTACTCATAGCCAAATAAATCTGTATGAGAGAAGCGGTGACTTTTGGCTCCTTGTCATGACAGCAAGGATTAAAAAGTCCTTGAATATTCAAGAACAAATAGAAACGGGTAGCCATTGTGGATGAGAGGTGTAGAAGACAGTGAAACCATGAGGCAACTGTCAAGGACATCCTGTAAACCATGACTAGTGGACACATTTTTATGGCAAATGGAGTACCTGTCAATTATCCCTGATTTTGGAGAATGTCTTTGAGTCTATTTCAGATTCTTGTTTTGCTCATTGTAAAATGTGTGTTTCTTTTTAATTGTAGATGGGTTCAGTCATTAAATGACAAATATTTTTAGACATGTTTGTGGTCTGACTAAATTAATGATAAGCCAACCAAAGGCAAAGAACATCCCTGGGCTGAGTTTGTGAAAACAAGGTCCAGGATGTTACTGTTCATGGTGGGATCCTAGAATCCTTCAGAAAATGCATGCTATACAAATCTGTTATTTTGTCATTTATCTTAATCAGCATCATATAAATCACAGGAAATACAATTCTATCTGACCAGAGGCAATGTATGCCTAGCCAATAACCACCCTGCGGATCTACCAATCTTTTGAATTGGGGTTGGCATAATGGGAAAGGTCTTTACATTACAGATACAAGGTACAGGACTGATTCTCACCTTAGTTTTGTAATGGTTAAACTAATGAGGGACCAACCAGTGGCAAGGAACGTGCCTGGCTGAGTTTGTGAAAACTAAGTCCAGGATGTTACTGTTCATGGTGAGGTCATGGACAGTTTGGTCCAGAGAATTCTCATTAAACTAATCTAAGAATTGCTGTGCATAGTCAGCATTAGAAGTGTAAGTACTCCAGTCTATGAAAGGGTAGTT